>NC_056728.1:1677026624-1677306624 GCF_019279795.1 Protopterus annectens | reverse complement strand
GAGCTGGTCAACAGTACCAGGTGGCGCATGTTTTTCAGATGTTCTTGTCATGCTCCCAGAATTTATCTCCAAGAGGAGTGACAACATCAAAAGTATGCAAAAAACAAGCACTGACAGTGCACACAAAGTTGTCATGAGAAAGTGTGGCAGTTACAGGCAATGCAGATTTAATTTGGCCTCTAAAAATGTGACAGTTGAAAATTACCCTAGGGCCATAGCTAGCAAGGGTAATTACAGCTGTGTAATGAGTGGAGTAGTTTACTTGGCATGCCGTGCAACATGCCCATCTTTTTACGTAGGCAAAACCAAGAGGGCTGTCTGTAAGAGAATTTATGAGCACTACAAATGCACTGTGTAAGCATTCCTAAGTATGCTACAGTTTTAAGAAGTTTGAATTTTTTGTTTTGGAAAAGGTGGCTAAACCTGAAAGAAGTGGATATTGGAGAATTCTTATGTCAGTTATTGTTAAATGTTACAAATGCCCCCCCCCCCCATTCTGAATGACCAGATCTCAATCAGTAGTGCTTTAAGCATCAGAGTTTCCAAGTTATAGAAACTTAAAGATTAATTATTATGTTTTTATTGGACTGTGCACATCAAAAGTGCATTTTAGTTGTTCATAGGCATTGCTTGAGATTTAATTTCAAGTGACACATTCAATGAACATTTAATGAATTTAAATATTAAACCATCATCATCACATAAGTTCAGTCTATTCTTGACCAATGTTTTCATCTTATGCTTAATTTGACGCAGTTATTTAAACTGTAGATATCTTTACATTATTTTGTAAGATTGTAAAACTGTTCTTAAACTATTTTTGTACTACTTTGGAGCATTTGTCCTCAGGCATCTGCTGAAAATGGGTACCTACCCAGTCAGATATTCTCAGTAAACAAATGTTACTCAATCAATCAGTCAATAATGAATTTATATGTTTTGAACATTGATTTTATTTGTTTTTCAGGAGTATCTTGATTGGTTGATCACATGAATTGTGATCTTTTTTTTTTTTGAAAAGGAAGTCAGTATTGTTAATGGTTTGTTCTGAAGAAGTTTTGATGTGAAGAACAAAATCGCTTATCAAATTTATTTTGTGTACCTCAGGCATTTTTTGATGTTTTATGCGTGGTCTTTAGTTACATCTGATTTTATTTTGGTAATTTATTTTATACATTTTGGGTATATCTTCACAGGAATTGTTCAACTCTGGCACTCAAGGTATTATCGATGCAATGCTGACTTCAGTTAACCTGCTAGCTGGAGATCTTATATGGTTGTGTGTATATATATCTATATATATATATATATATATATATATATCATTAATGATTTCCTTGTGTTGCCATTATTTAATCCATTTACATTAATACATAATAGATTAATACTGTGTATTTAAAAAAATCCTTTAAAAGATAATATAACACATTTATATACCACATTAATTTAATTGTATATACGACTGTAATGCATTCCTCCAACAATATCTTAATATTCCACATTTTTTAATTCTTCCTTTCTACAAATTAAACTGCTAAACCCATAAATAGTAAAAAACAAATCTACAACAGTAACTGCATATATTACTAATAATATATAATCTACCATGGATACAAAAGTTCCTAGTTTGCCTATCAAATAGAGAAACTACTATACTGTCTTCCTACCTATCAACACCTGAAAAATTCATCAAAATACTATCTAAAAGCTACTGTGACTTACATATAATTAATATATATTATATATAAGTTAAAAATTATAACAGACTATTAATTTACTTATATTTTGCCATTCAAAACTACTACCCATTACTAAATAAAATGTTAATAATCCTATTATATTAATCACAAATGTTAAATAATCCAACAAATAGTGTACTATGTACTTATTTATGTAAATGTACTATAAATTATCCATTAAATATTCCTAAATTATTCACTCATTCAAACATTGTCATAACTAAATTTCTAAATAAATAAGTAGAAGATAGTGGGGCCTGAAGAGATAATGATATCTGTAAACTTACAGGTGACAGGTAATCTTATACTAAACTATTATACTAAAGGAACATCAATGCAAATGATAAAAGATATATTCATATTTTATAGGTCTACCAAAAGCTCTGAATTAATTTTAAAAGTACAAGTGTCTATATCTTAAAATTGTGTAACACTCTTAAGATGATAAATATTAAAATATTTAAAAATTATTTAACTTATTAAACTAATTCATAAAAATATGTACATTACTAAAGTCAAAGGGAATATCTTGGTATTTCTATTAGGTCATAAAAAACATTTGCAGTCTGTTTTGTATTCAAGTTACAATGCGCTTAATTCAAATCCCATTCTCCTTTCTTGGGTTCAAATATATTGAAAAAATCTACTTTACTTCCTATAAAAATGGATGTACTGATTCAGAAATATAACTGTTCTGACATATGAAATGAGTTTTATCATGTAGTATTAGTGGAGCTAAGAACGTACACTATGCAAGCTTCAAAGTTCATATGACCAAGCTTCAAATTTCAGTTTAAGGGATATTTCCAAATATTTTATATGATTTTCTAAGTAAATTATTTGAGATCTTGTCAATTCAAATTTCTGACATATGCAGGTATTTGTAATAGCTTTCTTATAAGCAGTTTGCTATTTAAATATATGTTCTGTCTTATTTGCCCACTGATGTTCTACCTTATACTATATAACTTATTTAATCATCATCATCATCTCTCTCTCTCTATAAATATATATATATATATATATATATATAGAGAGAGAGAGAGAGATGATGATATATCTATATATATATATATATATATATATATATATATATATATATACAGTATGATTATATATTTCAGAACTTAATGATACTGCTCATTTATTAATCTTACATAGCAGATATTTCATTCCTCGTTTATTTGCATATTATTCATAAGATGTTTACTCTCCTTATTAATTCTAGTATTACAAGTAATCTTGACTATAAAATAATTTCTGCTTTTCTGAGTTGAATGACTGTTTTTAGCCATTCTGAACCACTTTTCTGATCTAAACTTCACATTCTGACATTAGAATTTGATTACAGCATGTAAAAATAGCAACTCACAGCACACAGCAGCTACTAATTTCCTCTGTAAGTTTCTCATTCTTCTTCATTCTTTTGAACTGTTATAATCATTACCAAACACCTAACTTTACTTGTTTCCATTAATGTGTACAGTTAGAGTTAATAGCACTATAGCACAGGCTATTAATATTCAGCAAAATGTAAGCAAAGTGTATGTCAGCAACAGCTCAATATAAAATATTGCTATAGCTTTTTTACCAATATTTCACTTCTAGATAAATATTAAAAAAGTGACAGTTGTTATTTTGAGTAGATTTCTTGCATATATACTTGAAAAAAAAGAAAGAGAAATAATGTTCCTTCCTGTTTTCACAGACATTAGTGATGCATTTTAACTTAGATTTTCTTCAAAATAGCTCAGGAAGCAGGCAAAAAGCAAGGCATGCAAGAATCAAGCATTTTCACACAACTGGAACATTCTTTTGTTCACAAGCTTTTTAAACTGTTAATTGTTTCATAAACAACCCATGAAAGGAATATGTTACACAGGAACAAAGAAAACAAAATCACCAGCACTTTAACACTTCTAATTAGCATATAACTTAGATTTGACATTCACTTAACCCAGCAATGCACAATATCAGCAAAGCTAAGCAAATAAATAAAATTCTTAACTTATATATTCTCAAGTTTACCAAGTCTAATGCTTATAACTTAATGACGTTCTCTTACAGGAAGTATTTGTTTAACATTTAGAAATACATGTATAAGTTTAGTTAAATGAAACATATTACATCTTTCAATGTGAATGTAGTAAAACAGTAAAGCTAACCATTTATATTCCATATTATAAGAAATGTTTAGTTTAAAATATAAATACATACATACATTTTGAAGCTTAAAGTTCAGTACATATCTTTTACTTAAAAGGTAAATCTATTGTTTCAGAAAATAAAAGAATTGCAATTAGAGAGTAAAGCCATTTGTCTTTAAGCTTTTTAATTTTAGAAACAGTTTTCAAGGAATTCAGCTCACTCTGTCTCTTGAGGCATATACTGTTCCAATCCATTTCTTCAGTAGTATTATTAAGGATTTTATTTTTTTAACAAAACTGAATGCCTTCTCCAGAGTGTCATATAGTTTAGTTCATTCAGAAGGAACTATTTTGTTTAAAAAGAAATTCAGTCTGAAACTCACTTTCAGTTATTCTTCCTTCATGATCATTTAAAATTTCTGCCATGCTGCTGATGTTTGCACTTTGTTGTTTCATAAGAATTTCTAAATGTTCCATATTCTTTCTGGGCTCTTCTTTGTAACTTTCTGTTTTGGTATCCAGTTTGTCCATTGTCCATTTTAAGTAATGCATCCTGCATATTAGATATTATTGACTGGATGTCTTTTTTAACAAAAGTGTCCAAGTACCATTTTTTGAGTGGCTTATGTTGAAGTCTGCTCTCTCATAACCAAGCAGTTGAAATTCTGACAGGAAATTTACAGCTTTTAAAGAACTTGAAACTATAAATCATTCCTCTGACTATTAGTCAATAAAATTAGCTAACAAGTCTCTCAGAATATAACATTTTTGATTATATTTTCTGTCACAGAAAAGTTTTCAGTCACAGAACTTCCACCAGTTGCTGCTGTTAATTAGTCATTTTGGTCACCAACCTCCCAGCATGTTGAAACTTTGACAGTGTTTGTCTATACAGGAGGTAACATTTCCCTCTTTTATAATGTTTTTGATATCTTGGACATGAAGTATAGACAGGTTGTGAGATACAGATTTGAAAATAAAAAAGCTGATGTTTCTAAGAATAACCGTAATCATATTTCCAAGCTCATAGGAACTGACATTTAGGGGAGAAAAGAGATGCAGATGTACTATATAAAATGAAAAATAAATACTGCAGTATTCAAAATAAGTCTACCCAAGACTTGAAATCAATGATCTTTTTTTCATGAAATAACACTAGAATGTTTAGAATGTTTATAACATATGACAAAGTACAGATTCTGGAATGTTTGTTATAATTAATATTATATATATTTTTTTTATTTTTAAACCTGCTGGTGGGTATGCCCATTACACAATCAAATTTAGTAAGTGAAATGATGTATGTTCCTAGTATGTCTAGTTTTCACCATAATTTGTCACCAGTCAGATTATTCTATTACTGTAACTTCATTCAGTTCATAAAAAAATTATATCTGTTTATTTTATTTTTCTGTTCCAGATTCTAGATATGAAATATAAAGAAGAAGAAGCCTACAAATCTAAGCTGACTGATCTTATGAAAAAATATGAGGAAGCTAAAACAACAATTGTATGTAAAACTTATGCCCATACACAGCCAAATATCTGCATGCCAATTTTTTCACATTTTAATTGGTTGCATTTTCAATAGCATTGACAATCATGTTTCAGTTTATTTTTTGTCATGCCAGTTTACAAGAGATTTCATTACTTATTCACCATATTGATCACTGCCACAGTAACCTTAGCTATACGAGTTATATCCTGCCAAGGATATAAGAGCCAGTCAGTTTTAATGCTTAAGGGTACCTTCCACACACCCAAAATGTCAGGCAGCTGACTGAAAGACAAATTTGGGTACAAAGCCTGTAGTACATTGACTGCTGCTAAAGAGTATGCTCCTCTGAGACATTTGAGGATCAATGGTTGGCTTGTGTTGTTCTTCAACTGGGCAGATAAGTTCACTTTGAGGGGAAAAAACTTCCATTTACTTATTTGTGTTGCTGTTTTATCACTTTCCTCTTCAGGGGGAGTTATTTTAAAGCTAGGAGTATTGTGTTTTAATGGACTGTCACAAAATTATAATATACTTTTAAACAGAGTGCATATATTTCCTGACATTTTAAATGTGGTGTAAAGTAACTGAAAGCATTTTTTGTAAAGGCGAAATTGTGTTCATTTTACTTTTGTGGGGCTGGCATGGAGTTTTAAAATTCTTTTTATTGTGCTGTTCTGTCAAAAATGTAACTTTTGTAGGCTGGTAGTGTTTACTGGCATTTGCTGCTTGTCTTCCCTGAAAAGACACACCATTTCTGGACCATGAAATAGACTATCAGTCCCACGGCAGGTCCTCTTTCCAATCACAGAAAAAAATAAGCAAACAGCCTTTGCCATCTCATCAAGCTAGCAATTTGCTTCAGCTGCAGGTGGGTGACTCTTTTGTTGCCTTTTGCTGTACCTCAGACCACTCATCTTTTACCCCAGATCCCTCTGGTGTAATACCTATACCCACTATGGACCAGGGTTAAGCTACCTCTTCTGCGGCTGTTGGGGTCCCCTCAGTGGACAAGGGAGAGTCTCGCTCTTGTCAGTTCTGGGAGGTGGGAATAGGAAAGGTTTCCCTGTTGAGTCAGAATGCTGTATCCCTCCCTGGGGGGTTCATTCTTGTCCAAGGACAAGAAAAGAAAAGACATCTGTCTTTTAGGCCTTTGGTAACTCTATTAGTCCACTTTCCTGTCAGAAACAGGCAGAAAACCAAGCTTGTATCTACTCCTCAAATTTCTTTAGATAAGAGTAGTTTACTGGCTCTGACTCAGGGTTTAATTCAGGCTATTGATCCTTCTTGTAAAGTATTTTCTGGCAAAAGAAAGAGGGATACCTCTTTTCCTGAAGAGATTCAAGATTCTGAATATGAACAGGAAGATGCAGGAACAGATATAGTTTTTTTCCTCAGATTTCTCATTCAGATGCAGAGGAGAGCTCAGTTTCTGATTCTCCATGTGGGGGCTTCTCTTTCTCAGAGACTATTGCTAGATCATGCCACTGAGGTTTCTCAGTCCCACAAAAAATACTGTGAGTTGTTACTGAAGGATTTCCCAGATCCTATATCCATTCCTGCTGTTCTGTCTGCTTTAGAGAATGTGTGTATTACTGCCTGCAGTTTTCCTGATAGTCACCCAGCTGTTCCTAAAAAAGCAGACAGAATATATTAAGTTTCTCAGTCTTTTAAAATTTTATACACTATTCCCAAACTTGACACAACATTTGTAGCTCTAGTTGATCCTGCTATTGCTAAGCACCTAGTCATTTCCAGTCCTACTCTTTCTGACAAGGATGGGGAAATTTTTGATATGTATGGGAAAAGTGTATACTTCTACAACTTTGATTTTCAGTATTCTGAATTCTCAAGCTGATATGTTAAAGTTTATTCTGACTAATTGTGAAAGTATGAGAAATGTTTTATTTCCAGTTTCTTCTTGTGAAGATAAATGTGTTTTAAACAGTTTAGTTTCTTCTATTGCACAGGTCACTACTAATAATTTACAATATGTGTATAACTCTGATACTTCATCCAGGGCTATGGCCACTGGTACAGTTTTCAGAAGGATTACATGGCTGCATTCTCAGAACCTCCCAGCTGATGTTACAAATGAGATTTTTAATTTTCACCCTTGGCTAGTAATTGTTGGCCCCTTTGCTGCAGACGTGTTCAAAAATGTGATAAAGGACCAAGCTGATCCAGAGAATCTCTAAGATTTTTCATCCCTCCTTCCAAATTTCCCAAGTAATTTTTTAACTCCTCATCCAGTTTATACAAAAGCCAGAATAAATAATCTCAATAAAATGCAGATAAACAAAAGTTTAAGAAGAAAAGGCAAGGGTTTCCAAAATATGTCTTAAACCTCTCAAAACTAAGGACAGTCCAACGAGTCTGAATGACTGTTCAAGAGACCTTGTTCCCATACTGGTCCCTTTTTTTCTTCCAAAAGGTCTGAATCTCCAATATTTTCTTTGACAACAGATAGTTTCAGACAAATGGGTTCAAAAATCATTTAATTAAGGTTATGGATGGCAGTGGGAGGTAATTCCTATTTTCCATTCCTTATCTTCCAGATAAGAATTTTGTTTCCACTGGTTCTTCATCACATGCTGTTCCAAGGAATGATAGAACTAGTTTATTCTTCTCAGGAGTGGAATTTTTTATTCAAAGATGTTCCTAGTGCCATAGAAAGAAAATGTTTGAAGAAAACTTCTCGATCTTTCCTTCCTAAGCCCAAATTCAAAATGATATCTCTTTATGACCTATTACCTCTTCTTCTTCTTCTTCTTCCTCTCCTTTCAAGTTTTCCTGGTGACACTAAATGTAAAAGATATTTTTCATCGCATCCCTATTCATCCACATTTTAGATGTTTCTTAAGGTTTTAGGTCTGGATCACATTATCAGTATCTGCCTTAAACTTTGGACTCTCCACTGCACCAAGAGTTTTCGCAAAGTATTTAGCTTCAGTAGCTCATTGCAGGCTATAGCGTACCCACAGTTTCCATATCTAGACAACTTGCTTATCTTTGCAGAATCATTTTCAAAGTGTTTAGAATCTCTCTCTGTCAGGTTAGAGATCTCTTACATAAGCTGGGATTCCAAGAGAACATTCAAAAGTCTTTACTGACTACTTCAGCCAGGATTGTGTTTATAGGATGTCAGCTAGACAACTCAGTTCTAAGAGCTTTTCTTCCACAGGGAAATACATTGATCTATACCTAGATATATTCTAAGGTTTTCCACTCAGACTTTGGTTACTGCAAGCAAATACATTAGGATTTTGGGTCTCATGATATCTCTGATTCTTATGATACCCCTGGCAAGGCTCCACAAGAGAAAAATACAGTGGTGTCTGAAATCTCTTTGGTCCCAGCACCAACACCCTTTATCTTTTCAAATCCTAGTGCTAAAGTTTGTCGGAGGGAAATCATTTGGTGGAGACAACAGATATCTTTAATTCTAGATCTCCCCTTCTCCATTCCTGCTTGAACACATTCAGTCACCACAGATGTCTTGGACTTTGCTTGGGGAGTAGGTTCAGGAGGCATAAAAGTGCAGGGGTTGTGAGACACCAAAGACAGATGCAAGCACATAAATATCAAGTAGATGCTTACCCTGATCAAGGCATTTAACTCTCTGAACCCTCATTGGTCCCTGGGACCTCTTCAAGTAGTTGCCGGCAATACCACAGTTATGTGTTACATCAACAAATGAGGGGGAACCAGATCGTATCCCCTTTGCAGACTAGCCATTTTATCTTAGGCTATAGCTTTACAGCACACTCTCACTCTACAAACATCCTACTTTTCATTAGAGCAAAATTGTTTGGAAGACAGGCTGAGCAGGAGCAAGGCACACCCTCATGAATGGAAACTAGATGAGTCTTTCAAGATTTGATCTATGTGAAGGCAGTTCATTAAGTAAACCTCTTTACATTTCCTCTGAACAATCAATTGGCAAGATTCTGTTCCGGGACACCATGCAAGAAGGCCTGAGAGACAGATGCCTTTTGTTTTCTTTTTCTTGGACAGGAATGTACCTGTATGCTTTTCCAACCTTTCCACTTATATCCAGGGTACTACTGAAGATTCAGAAGGAATCCCCGAAGATCAATGTGGTGACCCCCTTCTGGCCCAGACAACTGTGGTCCTTCCTTTTTTTGGAAATGGCCAGGAGCAATTACCACATGTTTTCTCACAGACAGGATCTACTCACACAAGAACAGGAGTGTTTGATACACACCAGCATCAATCAACTTCAGTTGGCTGCCTGAATGACAGAGTCTTAATTCCTTTTAGGCACCAACTTACTGAGAACGTGCAGCAGGTACTAATGGAGACAAGAAAGGCTGCTACTGGAAAATCATATATTAACAAATGGAAAAAGTTTTCTAGTTTGCACCAACAATGTAACCAGTACACATTCAGGGCTAGATGTTTTCTGGTTTTACAATATTTGTGTGAATTACTATCCTTAGGCCTTTCTAATTCCTGTATCAAGGTTCATTTATCAGAAATTTCAATATGTCTGCCCATGGACCCTTTTCAATGCAATCTCGTGTCAAAATGCTTTTGAACAGGGTTTGCATAAGAGTCCTCCATGAATACTGGTGGCCACTCTTTGGGATCTTAATTTTGTGTTAGACAAGATAGCACTTCCATTTGATCCCGCTAATCTGGCTGACTTGGGGTTCTTAACACAGAAACCAGTTTTACTGATTGCTCTGACCTCTGCATGAAGGGTATCTGAATTGCAGGTTATTATGGTGAGTCAACCCTCTCTCATTTTCCATAGTGACAAGTTTATTTGAGATCTAATTCTTCTTTTATGCCTAAAGTGCTATATGAGTTTACTTCAAACTATCCATGTCCTCATTTTCTTTCCAGAACCTAAAGATGAGGGAGAAAGTGTAATTCCATACCTTGGATGTCCACAGACAACTCAGGTACTTTCTTGACAACACTAAATCTTTCAGATCTCTGTATCAGTTGTTCATTTCTTGTGAAAGTAAGAACGGCAACCTGTGTCAAAAGTGACTATTTCCAAATGGTTGTCTAAGGCTATTACATTTTGTTATACTCACTGTAACAAAACATATTTCAAACAGGGTCAAGGCCCACTCTACCAGTGCCTTGGCTTCATCTATGGCTTTTTGGAGTTGGTTGGATTCAAGCAGTATTCTAGAAGCTGTCACTTGATCCTTTGTACATACTTTTACAAAGCACTAAAAGTTTGATTCCTTCTCTAAGTCCAGATCAGGCTTTCCTAGGACCATTCTCCAGGGGTTCCTGGACTCTTCTCCTTCCATCTCCCAAATGTAATAAACTAAGGTAATCTACCTGTATAGCTAAGGCTACTGCAGCAGTGATCAGTATGATGAACATTGTATAGTTCTGTAAGTATACTTACCATAACATTAGCTGTTTGAATGATTGCTGCTGCAGTAGGTGCCCCCTCCCAGTATGCCCCCTTGTTTTTGGTATGCTTTTTATGCCGGGTTGTAGAAATGTATTTTTTTATTGTTACTAGCTTTGTCCTTTCAGGGCTCAGCCTCCCTTTGTCTGTTGACAGGAAAGCTGTTAAGGGCTTTTCAACCAAATTTGTCTTTTAGTCAGCTCAGCTTGAGCTGCCTGACAGTTTGGACATGTAGAAGGTGTCATGAAATTTTGAGGCTGTTCTGCTTTTATATCCTTGGCAAGATATAACCCATGTAGCTAATTACTGCTGTATTGATCATTCGAACATGTACTGTTATGGTATGTTTACTTACACAACTGTACTTTATCTCCAAAGGAGAAAATGACCATGTGTACAGTGTGCTTACTACAGGAAGCACAATATGTAAATGTATTTAAAAATTACATTAGGTTGAATTATAAAACAGTATATGCTGGAAAGTGTACTGTTCAATGAGAACATTGTTCTGTGCAAATATGGAGTATAGTGTTTTGTGTGGTTTTAAAATCCATTTAAAATAGTGTTGGAGGAGTTTTCTCTCAGATTTTTGTCTTTACAAATAACTACAAGTCAGTATAGATTTTATAGTATTTCTGCATAGGACTGATGACAGATATTTTCCATTTAGCAAGTCTCATGGCCACAAGTTTTACTTTATCGGTAGGGAAGATTTTAGAGACAAATTAGAAGAATGATCATTCTGCAGGACTCTGATCAGCAAAGTTGGAAACAGACAAACTGTCCAGAGGACCCTGCTGTTTTTAATGACTGGCTCATAAGGGAAATTAATCCTCTGTAATTCATTGATAAACTATAGTAATACTTTTAGTACTGTCCTAACTGATGACTGATAATGGAAGCAGTATTGTGATTTAGTGAAAATGTTGTATGGATTATAAGTGGATAAAGGACATGTTCCAAATGATTGTGATAAATAATAAAATGTCTCAGCTAAAATAGTTATGTGGCATGTTTGGAAATGCAAGTTGTGCTAAGCAGCACTGTTTATGCCTTTTATATATGATACAAAGCAGGTTGTGTATAAGAAGTAACTTTGCGCTGCAGAGCCAGGACATGCATCTCTGACTCAGGTGACTGAAGTTTGTGTGTGTGTGTGTGTGTGTGTGTGTGTGTGTGTGTGTGTGTGTGTGTGTGTGTGTGTGTGTGTGTGTCTGTGTGCTCACATGTGCGCGTGTGTGAGATTTTCAATATTTATTTCAATTCCATTTCATTGACATATCACTGGCATTTAATATCACATTTCCAATATTTATTAGGACACATTTTAAGTCAATGCAATGCATTGCAATCCTTGACATAATTTCTGGAACTGTTAGTATATCTAGAAAGCTTCTTCATCAATGTAACATTTATTAGATATTGTGTTGAGAACAGTTTATGGTCTTAACTGATGGAGATGTAGATGAAACTCACTCAGGTATTCTAGACGGTTCTTATAGAGGATGTGATTTCATTACTTCCTGCTTGAAAGACTTTTGGAGTTTCTGTTTGGATATCTCTCCAGGCATTTATTGTACAACTTGATCTGATAGTTATGCACTTCTTAGGGCACCAGTTAGCTCTTGTCACTCTGATAGGAACTTATTCTTGGAAGTATTTATTTTGAACATGTTTTCTATTTCCCCTAAATAGTTTTCCTCCTGCAGTCTGTATGACAGGTGACATCATATGATGACTTTTCCTAAGCACAACTGCTTCTTACTCCTTTTTTTCAGATCTTTGTTGAATCATCATTGTATCTCTCCCCTTAAAAAAATATATTTGTTTTGCGTGTTTGCAATAATGTAAATTGGTATCAGTTTCTATTGTACCTGATAGTTCTTAGGCATCAGTAATGTTGCGGATGTGAGAATCCATCTTCTTAATCTATAGCCTGTAAGTAGATGGAATGGCAATAGACTAACACTGTTGAATGGATATATTTTAATAATGTTATATGACAGCCCTTGTAATAATTACTGTTAATGTCCTGCAAGTTCTTCATCAAATGTTTAGCAGTCTGTATAGGGTATATTAACTTAACCATTTGAGTGAAGGTAATTTAGACTGGATGCTATATGCTGAAATTTCTTTTGTATATCAATATCTATATATCTGTATCTATATATGTACATGTATGTATATAAAACTACAAAGTTGTATCTTTAGAATATAGCTTTTAGAACATTTGTCATATCTCTACTTGTAGAATCATATGCTTTTGCAACATCAATAAACTTCAGTAGTAATCATCACAGATCAAATTCAATGTGTCTTCACACTGAAGCAAGTCTCTACCAATGTTAGTCTGCGATTTTCTGGGCACTTAAAAAGATAATGTAGCTTCTTTTGGATTGTGACAGACATTACACACTGCATAGTTCTAACTTTTGTGTCCTACATTAACTGACATTTTCGACCAAAAATAAAACATCTTTAGCTCTTTGCAATGCCAAGGTTTGATTCTTGAATTCTTACCGCCATGTATTTCCTGTACTCATTAAGCACTACAGTTTTTTTTTTGCTTTGAACATTTACCCTTCTATGTAGCTAATCTTCATTTTAAATGTAAATCAAGTCTGTATTTCTATCCCTACTGTAGCTGTCATCCTTTCACATTTGCTTCATTAAGTATTTGCATTTCTGGATCAATCTTTGTATATTTCTGAAGATTTTTCAGGCTCATCTGTCATGGGGAATTGTAGGGTTATGTAGCCAACTTCCAGTTCATCAACAAGCAGATCTACTTGCCACTCCAACAATTATGAATGAGTCTGTGTAATATAGTATAGGCATCTCTTCTTCTGACTTTCAGTTTGCTTATAGGTTGCATCTGTGTAACTACCACAGCATTCTTTGCAGTCTCTGCAGTGCCTTGCACAAAAGCTACATAAGTATATTCTGAAGTTGTTTATAATTTCAGTGCATAGTGTTGTTGCCTAACGTAGCGTTGTCACCGCACAGCAAGACGTTGTCGCATTCAATTCTCAGCTAGAGCGTCTTCTCTGTGGAGGCATGCGTGAATGGGCGTGCCTTCGTTGAAGGTTGAGCGTCAGGGCTAGTAACTCGGCACATAAAAATCCACTACCAAACATTAGCGGACCGGAGTTCTGCTGTGGCGACCAATAACCGGGATAAGCCGAAAGACACAAACAACAGTGTTGTCACCTAAAAGCAAGAGGTTCTCCAGTTCAGTTCTCAGGTGGGGTGCCTTCTATGTGGAGTCTACATGTCCTCCATGTGTTTACATGGGTTTCCTCTGTGTGCTCTGGTTTCCTCCCACATTCCGAAGACATGCAGTATGTGGATTAGACACTCTAAATTGGCCATAGAAGTGAGTGTGCATGCGAATGTGTAATATAGAAAAACAACTGCAGCAGGGCTAGCCACCTGGCTTTGTGATTCTTGGCTCTAGATAATTGTTGCTGTTGAAGAGACACCCCGATCCTATGTGCAAAAATTGGAAAAGAGGTTATGGATGGATGGATGGATGGATAGATGGATATATAGATATATTTTTTTCATGGAGCATTTCATCCCCATATATGTATATAACTTCTGTGCTTGTAAAGGCTTTTGACCAATAAGTACCTAGTTTATCTTCTATAAAATCATTGTTGCAATTCTATTCAGATTAAAATCTATTTGTAAGTTGACTGACTTATTGACACCAAACTATCTTCCCTATAATGGAGGCATTTGCAGTATGATTTTAATTTTCTTTTCAACTGGATTCAGACCCTTTAAACTTAAAATGTAACTTTGATATTTCTTCTCTGTTTACTCTTAATTTAAACTTATTTCTCTTCAATCTATCATTATACTGTCATAGTCTTTTCAACAGTCATATAAAATATTTATCATGTCCTTTGTTGGTCTTGATTCATACTAGAAAAATAATCAGTTTTATTCACAACATTATAAGTTCATAGCTAACTACTAGGCCTAGTAATTACCCTGTTCTAAAGTATGTTTAGCTAGTGCACTATATTTTTGACCCTTCCATGTGCAATAAAGGTGATCCCTGATGCGCTGTCACAGACATCTATTTGTTTTGCCTACATTCATAGGTTCATAGGTTGATACTAGGCTATCTGCCTTAGGGCATTTGTAAGCCTAGCCAGAGTGTGTTTGGCTTTCGCCACCCTTTTAGATTAGTAGACTGTGCCTTTGAATAGTAGGCCACAGAAGATAGCCCTTTTAAGGTTAGTTTACTGTGCCTCTGTCTAGCAGGGACACAGAAGAGATCCCCAGGGTAAACTTACGATCTCCCATCCACTCGTCAAGATTTCTCTTGAAGAGGGTCAGTGAGGGGCTCTGCCTAACTTGGACTGGGATTTTGTTCCAGAGTGAGGGGAGCCTCTGGGATATGAATTTGTCCCTCCAGCATGTCCTATTTATTTCTGTGCTGAGGTTTAAGTCCCTGGAGCGTGTAGCACTAAGGGATTTGGATTTCCTGAGGTAGAGCATGTCCATTAATTCTGGGTTGGACATGGCTTTATACGTCAGGCACAGATTGCCTCTGAGTAGGCGGTAAGCAACTGAGTAGAGCTGGAGTTTCTTTAGCCGAACTGCATAGGGCATCTGTTTGAGTCCCTTGATCCTCTTGGTGAGGTACTTTTGGGGTCTTTCCAGTTGCTGCAGGTGTTGGGTAAGGTACATCCCAAATGGGGCATTGTATTCAATTATGGGCCTGATGAGTGATGAGTAGAGGGGCACAATGACCTCTCTTGATCTAGATATGAAGCCTTTCGTGATAAGGTGGGCTATATAGAAGGTCTTTCTTACCACTTTGGCAACGTGATTGTCAAAGGAGAGATTACTATTTACTTGGGTCCCCAATTCCCTAATTACTTCGTCGGTACTATGTGGTAATTTGTGGGCACTTTGTTTTTCCCAAAGGGGATGACTATGCATTTTTTGGCATTTAGCTTTAGGCCATGGCTCTGGCACCAGTTATCCATCTCTGTGAGACCGTTTTGGAGGATGCTTATGTCAGCCAGAGAGTCGATTATGGCACCCAGTTTGCAGTCATCTGCGAACTTGGTCAGCCATAGTCCTCCCGTGTTAGCCTGTACCTCAGAGAAATATATACTGAACAAGAGAAGTCCCAGGACTGAGCCTTGTGGGATGCCACTTGTAACTGGTTTAGAGTCTGACATGGAACCTGCAGTTCTGACCATGTGGGTTCTATCCCTGAGCCAGTTTGCAACCCATCTTGTGACATAGGGGTTGATATTTAAGCTGGTGAGCTTATTTATGATGCCCGAGTGGGGTATTGTGTCGAAGGCTTTTGCGAGGTCCAGGTAGGCTGTGTGGACTACCTTCCCTTCGTCTATGGCTCTGGTAACTGTTTCAAAGAAGTTGACCAGGTTCAAGAGGCAAGATCTGCCCTTAACAAAGCTGAATTGGGTAGGATCCAGTGTCTGGAGGTTCCCAATGTCTTTGTTTATGAGTTCCATGATGATACGCTCCATAGCTTTGCAGACCAGGCTAGTCAGGCTTATAGGTCGATAGTTTCCGGGGTCTGTTGTGGCACCACCTTTGTGGAGAGGGAGCACTGTTGCTGTACGCCATTCCTTGGGTACATATCCTGTAGTAAGGCTGAGATTGAACAGTGACATTATGTGAGGGTTAAGTTCTTCTTGAAGCTCGTGTAATACGCAGCCTGGGACACTGTCCGATCCCATTGATGCTGTGTTTTTTGCTTTGGAGAGGGCAGCTCTCACCTGTTTATCTGTGATGTCAGGGAGGCTACACTCTGTTGGGATAGACATTTGCTCTTTTGGGGGGATGGGGGGAGAAATTTGTACTGAACCAGTCTGCCAGGATGTTGGCAATGTCTGTGGGTTCAGTGTATTTTTTGTCATTTTGCACTAACTCAGAGCATATCTGGGAGTTGCCACCCAGGTTCCTGACATAACTAAAGAAGGCCTTATGATTTTCTTTAGTGTCTTGTGCAATTTTTCTTTTGAAGCTAGCCTTAGATGATTTTATGAGGGATCGTAGTTTCTTGCTAGTACTGATCAGAGATGCCTTCCCTTTTTGGGATTTTGCTCTATCATGTAGTAGCTTCCTCCCTCTGCTGTATAGCTTATTTATGGCTGGGGTCCACCAGTCAGGTCTCCTGCCTTTGTGTGAGTGAGTATTGGTTTTATTTGGGATAGCACGATCCATGCATTCCTGTAGGTGTCCATAGAATACATTTGTAAAGGATTCTGCGGTTTGAGCTGTATTTTCTACTAGCCCGGGGGCTTTGAAGGATACCACCTCAGTTGTGAGAAGTGTGAAGTTTGATTTTGAGAAGTTCTTCACCGTGGTTTCCTTAGCTGGGGGTGTGGACGGGATATGGATGTCCAGTAAAATTAATTTATGGTCTGACCTTACCAATGAGGGGTATACCTCTGGTGTGGAACATAGAGTCCTCATGTTGGTGATGACCAGGTCCAATATGTTTTCCCCTCTTGTGGGGGTGGTGACAGTTGTTCCATAGCATTTGAGTTTATAAATTCTAGGAACCGTTGGGCGAGGGTGTTGGGGCTTGAGTAGTTTTCCCAGTCAATGTTTGGGTAGTTGAAGTCACCCAATATAATGGTGTTTGGAGAGACCTTCATATTCTCCAGTGTTCTCAGGAAAGCCGAGTGGGGTTCCTGAGTCTGGGAGGGTGGTCTGTAGCAGGCTAAAAATTGAAAGGCAGTTTTGCCCACTGTTAGTTGCACATACATGGTCTCCGATGCTGCGTGCAGTGCTACTAACCTGGAGGTGTGGGTATCTTTGATGTATATGGATACTCCCCCTCCTTTTGTGGTTCGGTCCGAGTTTTGTGGCCGAAAAGCATGGTATGAAGTATAACCTGGTAGTGCTGGGGTGCTTTCAGGAGCCTTGAACCAGGTTTCTGTAACTGCACAGATATCGATATTCTCCATACTGAGGAGAGCCACGAGTGCATGCATCTTGAGGTTTAGACTTCTGGCATTGAGCAGCATTACCCTTAGTTTTTTTTTTCATTGTGTTGTCTATGGAGGTGGGTTTGTCTTTTGAGCCTTGCCTAAAAGAGGCACTATGGGGGTGGCAAGAGCCTTAGCCAGTATTCGAAAGCCCAGGGGTGACAGGTGCAAGCCGTCCCTAGCGAAGCAACGTGGCTTGTCGAGCATGTCATCCCAGGCTGACAGACACTGGATCCCCCTTTAAATTACACCAATACTTTAGCCAATTGTTAAAATTGATCATTTTGTCTTTATATTGTGGCATCATTTTTGGTGAGGGCAAGATGCTACTCAAGGTCAGGGTCATACTGGCCTGGGCTACATGATCAGAGAGCTCCTCTATGTTTCTTTTCATGTAGTCCAGGGAGGTACATCTCAGGTCATTCATACCAGCATGGACAATGACGGAGTCATACTTGTACTTGCTTTGGAGTGACCTGAGTGCATGCATTATGTGGCGGATCCTGGCACCCGACAGGCTGCTTACAGTGACCTTCTCCTTTTTCAGTCTGGTGAGTGGGACATCAGTGTGTCTGACAATAGAGTCACCTATTACAAGTGTATTAGGTGTGTTGTTTAGCCTTAAGGGCTGTGACTGTGTGGCACACTGACTTTGTGAACTATGTGATACGTGGGTATTGGTGTGGGGTAGGGTTTGCTTGGATATCTGCTTTGGAGGTCTCTGCTGCTTAGGCAGATTTTTATTTAGAGCCTCCGAATTTGTTTTTGTGTGTTTATGTGTTTGGTTTGTTGATGCGGTAGGTCTATGTGAGACTGGAATTGTGGGGTGTGTGGTTCCCTTCTTCTCCTGATTGACTGAGCCAGTACTGGGTTGAGAGAGCTCAGCCTCCAGTTTGGCTATATAGTTCCATCTCTCACATATATTTGAGCTTGTAGGGAGGAGAGCGTGGTCTGTGTACATAAGGCAATTGTAGCATTGCCTCAAGATTCCCAGATTCACCAGCTGGACTGGAGAGTAAACTATTAGCTATTTAATCTCAATTTTCAAGTTTGTATTTCATATTATATTATATGCATACATGCACATTTTTTTATATGTCAATTTTTATTATTTATTTTATTCATACTGTTTTTTACATTCATAATCACATTTTTTATTAGTAGGTTTTGCAAAAAAAGTTTCTCTATATTTAATACATGCTCTGTGATGTTTGATGTGTTCTTAAGTATTAATTGTTTTATTGGATTGTTTGGGCGGGGTTTATATATTTAAGCTGCCTGTTTTGAGCTTTTATTTCTTCTGAGGAAGTCTAGCTATTCAGCCGATGAAAGCGCTTAACTATGCAATAAATCGTTGGTGGAGTTCTGTGGATGCTTTCGTTCTTTATTTTTGGTTTTGCCTACATAAAAGGACCTACATGTTCCACAATGAGCAAGGTAAACACGGTTCTTTGTGTTACAATCTGCTGAGGCCTTCATCTTATACTCAAGGCCTCAGCATAAACATACTTTAGAACAGGGTACACACCATGAGTTTAAATTTAGTGTTGGAAATTGTAAATGTAGGGATAAGGATGGGGAATGTAATAAATAGGACAGAAGAAGCAGAACTTAAATGGATTATTAAGTTGAGAGCCCATCTGGGAAGGGGTTTGAATGAACACATTTCTACTGGACCAATGCTTAAAAATAGGAAGTTGAGGAAATAGTTGAATATATAAGTTAAGATGCCTTAATTTTATGAATGGTTTTAATACTTAGAATGTTGTTAATAGATGCTTATGAAGTGTTATGTTTAATGTTGATTAGAGTGAATTTAGTGTGTGTAAATTGGTTTACAATGTACCATAGATCACTGCATGGAAATGAGCATGACTGGTTATTTTAAATTTAAAGGGAGGGCTGATACTATTTAACTCTGATTGCACTGTTTTGTATTGTGGTCTGATGAAGCAAATGTAAGTTTGTGAAAGCGCTTACCCTGTCTTTTATAATAAATTGGAATTTTATGAAGAGACTCTGCTGTCGCATTTAAAAGTACTGCCGTGTACCTGTTCCAAATATATTTTTGTATAATTTGTTGTTTTCGTGCTCAGGAACAGTGTATTTGTTGAGGGGAATTTGTACTGAAAATCAATGTTTTCTTTCCTGAACCTAGAAATATGGGATGTAAGATTCTTCACACTTTAAGATGTCCACAGGCGTCTCAGATAATATCTAAATGACAACCAGTGTCAAAACAGACTAGTGACAGGTGTTTGTTTCATGCTATTGCCTTTGTTATGCTTACCATAACATGCCACTTCCACACAGGGCTAAGGCCTATTCTTCAAGGGCCTTGGCTTTTTTGGTGGCTTTCTGGAAAAGGATGGACTCTAGAGTCAGCAATGTGGTTCCCAGTACTTAGTTTACAAAGCACTACAAACTGAATTCCTTTTCAAGGTCCAGAACCGGCTTTGGTAAGTCCATACTCCAGGGGTTCCTGTAGACTTAGTTTATTAGCCTTCTCCCTTTTTTAGTTTTATAAGCTATGGTAATCTGCTACTGCAACAGTGATCTGTATGTTAAGCAGTACAGTTGTGTAACTAAAACTTACCATACCAGTAGATGTTCTAATCACTGTTGCAGTATTTTCCCCTCCATCCAGCCCTGGCTGTGTTGCCAGATTATGGATGCCCTTTTGTATATATTTTACTGTTGAATTATTTCCTAAAAGTTTTCTTTTCAGGGATCTTGCCTCCCTTCCTTGGCAAAAAAAAAAGCTGTCAGGTAATTTGTGCTTCCTCTCTCTTTCTGTGGAGCTCTTATCAAACTCTTGACAGTTGCAGCAAGTGGAAGGTGTCCTTAAGCTTTGAAAAGCTAGTCAGTCATGAGGGGTGGTACCTATATTAGGCTCCAGCAACAGTGATCTATTAGGTCATCTACACAGCTGTACTTTTTGGCCATCCCTTTGACTTAAGCAGGGTCATCACATCATACCATGGAAAGTAATTTTCTTCTATTCCTGGCTTCAGTAGCAGTGCAAAGATCAGACAACAGATTGATGTGCAGACTGTACCTTCTCTTTCTCTCTCTTCCTCAGAAAGAGGCAGGCATTTGATATGCATTCAGGCTTTCTTTCTCTATTTGAGCCCTTATGTTATGAGCATATCTAAGTTCTTAGAATGGTAAGAAGTTGAAGTGTGATAACAGACCAGTTTTATCTTATATTCTGTTAATAGGTGTTGCCTAAACTTATTCATTGACAAAATATTTGTCTTAAGATATTTAAGTACAGCACTTCAGCAGAATATGTAGGTAACAAAGGCAAGTACACAGTCTGAAGCTAGGGCCTACAAGTTTCATATCTGGCAAAAACAAGGAATCATTATAATATCTGTGAAAACTGCTCCTTTGTACAACATACTGTGGCTCACAGTTCAAATCATATTTTGGCTTCTGTTATGAAATCTCAAACACAAATGCTTGGATAGGAAATACTTGGTCCACAAATGTCAAAAGGTGCTTGTAGCATTACAGATAATGGTACAGCTCACAAACAGTGCTTTCAAGGGGAACAAGCCACCTGCATCCCTCACACCTCTGAACTTATATAAACCAAATCATCAGTCACAAAATGTTGGAGAAAGGAGAGAGTCCCCAAAACAGTGTACAGTAGTCTCAAGCTCTTACAGGAGTGATTATGTGATTTTTGCAATCTACTGCACTGAAGACTTGCAAAGAAGCCCATATTTTGAGCTGTATCCCTTTTTATGCTGCTGTATGGTCTTAGATGAACATGTTCAGGCTTAATCACATCTGCAAGTGCCAGTGATTCCATTTCATATTACAATACAAATTGTGCTACTCACATGTCATCTAATAAGTCGTCATAAATTTGCTTTGTAATAGTAAGAACAAACTAGCAGCAATACTAGAAATGGATGCACTTTAATTAAAAAAAAACATACTGTGTCGTTTTCTCATCATCTGTGGAACAAATTAAACTAGAAAAATCATTGAGAACTTTACATTGATATCTTTACATATTCAGAAATATTTTCCATCCCCTAATTTTGACTTCCAAGTCCAAACATATTTTCTTTGGCCTCTGTCCCCTCACTGCATTATCTCCCCATGTATTGTTTTCACTCATGGCATTCATAAGATAACATGAAAAAAGAGAAAGAAAGGCAGTCATCACTGCAGTCATGTAGTCATCTAGCAGGAGGTCTGAGGGTTTTTTTTTTTTTTGGTAATTCTCTTAGCAGCTTCATCCAGTAGCCAGAATGCTTGGTGCAATGATTGCTACATATAGTGCTCATTTCCACATACCTGCACCTCCAGCTATAGTGCCTTTATTCCTTAGAAAGCTTGTGACACCCTACTCTGTGTACCTAATGCAGGAATGCAATCATTGGCCTTCCCTAAAGTGCAGGGGTGTAGCTAGGATTTTCAAATTTGTACTCACAGCTCTCAAACTGCTACCCCCCTCCCCAGCCAAGCTACGACCATTCTTGTAATTCACGGTTTGCTCTTTTAGTGTCGAAGACGCATTCGCTGTAATGCCTCTTCAGTAATATAATATAAATTCACTCAAACTCGGTTCCTTGATTTGAAAATTAACCTGAAATGTCAGTTCTTTGAAAAATGCAGCATGGTAGTTGGGGTAGAGAATTTATGCTTTTGTTTTCTGTAACTAAGATACAGGTTTTGAGCTTGAGTAAATTACTAGGATGTTTCCTTCACACACACACCCCTACCTACCTCTTAGTGCAAGAAATATGGACAAAGCCTAAAATAAACAGGGACAGATATTAAATAAAGCTCTCGTGAACTTAGAAAGTTGCTAAAATAACAGGATTTGTGCTAGTATGAGAAAGTTGCTAGAATAACAGGATTTGTGCTAGTATGAATTTTTCTAAAGGACATGAAGTCTGAAACTCAAATGCCTGTCATTATTTTCTAACTTCAGCCTTCAATGATTTTCTAGAAAAATCACAAAATTTATGAGAAATAGACAAAAAATATGGGGCAAAAATTTGGTCATTCTGCAAAATTTGGACAGTTGAGAGGTATGCTACCTACCACACACACACACACACACACACACACACACACACACACACACACACACACACACACACACCTCAACCTCTTAGAACAACAAACAAATAAAACTGAGGTAAAGGCCCAAAAATAAGGACATTTTTTTTAAATATTGCTCTTATAAACTTAGAAAGATAATAGAATAGTAGTAGGTCTTGCATTAGTACGGATTTTCTGAAAGGTATGAAATCTGAAACTCAAATGTCTGCCATTATTTTCTAACTTCAGTCTTTAATGATTTGTGACTAATGTGCCAGAAAACCGCAATTTTATGAAAAACGGACCAAAAATGTGATGCAAAAATATAAAATTGCCAGACAATACAGCTGGGAACCTGTCAAAGAAGGGATACCATTTTAATATGAGCACAGTTAACTTAGAGCAGCTGACAAAATTAGAGAATCTACATGCATTTCTGAAATAAAAGTAATGTATAACTCTGATCATTACAGTTATTTATAAAAGTAAAGTAAACCCTCCATATTTTCTTCCAAAATTGCTATTTTGCGGAGAGATTATTAGGGGGAGAGCAACATTTTAAGCCAAAATTGGGGACAGTTGAGAGGTTTGGATATTCCTAATTCTATAAAGCGATTTGCACATACCTCTCAACCTCTTAATGCAGGAAATCTGGACAAGGCCAAATATATTGGGGGAACATACAAACAGTACTAAAAATTGACCCTGTATAAACTTAAGACAGTTGCTAGAATATCAGGTCTTGCTTTAGCATGCATTTTTCTGAAGATTATGACGTCTGAAACTTAACGTCGGCCATTATTTAGTGACTTCATTCCTAAATGATTTGCCAGAAAAGGTTTTGTTTTGCATTTTACAGCATGAACACCAATAAATATCTGCTAAACAAAGCAATGCAGTCTCACAATGAAACTAGACTTAGCATTAAAACTTCTCTGCCCTTGAAACTCACATTAATTGAAACAGCATTGAAACCCACATTCAAAGAAAATACATTTTGCCAGTGGCAGATAAAGATTAACTTTGGGCTGTTTTCAAATCATAGGCCCCTTGCACATGAAATATACACGTGCTCTTTGATACACCTTCCATCATAAAAGTCTACTCAAACTTCTACAGTCCACCAGTATCAGTAAATATGCACAATCTCTGAACTAGTAAAAGCCATCTACATAATTCCACATTAGAGAAATCTGTAACTAATGAAGAGGCTGCTGCTAGCAAACAACTTTATATTTCATGGTTTCATCTACAAATAATGTGCCTGTTGCCCTTGAGGAATAAATTGCCTATGTTGCATTAAAAACAATGATACGCTAGTAATATTGCAATAGGGAATGGATGGCAAACTGATAACAGTTCATAGTTACTACTAGATATCTTCGCCAAAACAGATTACAGCATCCACCCCCCTTTACAACACAGTACAGTATTAGCAATGCATCTACCTACTGTGGGAGAAGAACCCACAGCCTTCTGCATCAAAAACAAGTACACTACCTGTTGTGCTATTAACAGTACAAGCAGACTCTGCATAAGCAGCACTAAACTTAAGTTCCCCTGCAGCTCTCAGCTCCTTGTAAAATGTTGACAGCTGTATCTCTGAACTTTGCAGCACAAGAAATCTGGAAAAAGCCAACATTTATTGGGGGGGGGACAAAAGCCCAAAAACAGGGACACATTTTAAACATTGCTTGTATAATTTTGAAAAGTTGCTAGAATAAAATGCTGTGTTATCACCATGCATCTCTTGAACCCAGAACCATATACACTATAGTCAGTGCAACATACCACTATGCTAAACCAGCAGTTTGAAAAATAGGAAGACAAAATTAATGGCTATCAGATAGCTCTCAACCTCTTAGCACAAAAAACCTGGATAAACAAAGCCAATAATGAGGGAATACAAATTCAGTTCTCACTTCACACCTTAGCACAAAAAACCTGGACAAACATCAAAAACAATAATTGGAGAAATACAACTTCAGTTCTCACCATAGCTCACAACCATTAGAAAAGCAAATCTGAACAAAGTTCAGAAATGGTGGTGGTTAGGGACTTTAGGCTATTACTTACCCTGAAGCAAAGGTACAGGGTTTGAGCCTGAACACCTATAACCAGCAGGTGTATTATGCGGGGGCATTTACACACACACACACACACACACACACACACACACACACACACACACACACACACACACACACACCCCATTGCTTGCCCATGATACTCAATTGCACACACTCCAGTGCTTGCCCATGATACTCAATTGCACACACTCCATTGCTTGCCCATGATACTCAATTGCACACACTCCATTGCTTGCCCATGATACTCCATTACACTTACTTAATTGCACACACCATTGTTTGCCCATGATACTCCATTACACTTACTTACTTCAATTGCACACACTCCATTGCTTGCCCACGATAATCCATTACACTTACTTCAATCGGAAATCCATTGCTTGCCTTCCAAGTAACTTACACGATAATCCATTACAGCTCGCGAATCCATTACTCACATCATTGTTTCCCACTTGCGAATCCAGTGCTTGCTTGCCTTCCAAGTAACACACACATGATAATCCATTACATTACACTTACTTCAATCACTGTTTCCCGCTCGCAGCCAGCCAGCTGGACATGATGTAAGCTCACTTCCGACTGGCTGGTATGCTCCTTAAAGGAGCCAACACACTTTAAATACGTATGTTTATTTTTTTCAAAAAAGCTACCCCCCTTCTAAAATATTTGTACTGAAATCAGTACAGTGCATATGCCTCCCAACGTCCCTGCTAAAGTGGAGCTCTTGTGGCAAGATTCTGTGAACCCCCCCCCCACCAATGGATGAGACAACATCAGTTACTCACTCACATTCCTGCCCTACAAATTCCTCCTGGCACCAGGCAGCTTATCAAACAAAGATGATTATCTATTATCAAGATCAAATACTGTGTGTAACCCAGCTGTCGAGGTCCAAAACATTTTGATGTTTATTATATTTCACCTGAAACTAGTGGCAGAATATATTAAAAGAAGGTATTGATTAATGTATGGCACTCATTGAGCCTTATTTTGATTTCTGTCATTACTATTTTGGTTGTTGCTATTACTTAGTACGAGTATTTTGCCTACGACTGTGTCTGACATTTATTGTTAGAAGGTTACAGTGTGTTTGGTTAACTTAATGCATTAATATAACCTAGATCATTAGCTGCAGCTTGCTCATGACATTGTATCGTTGCTGTGTCACTATATTGATCATGCACTCATTTCTTTCATAGGATGCCCTCGAGCAGGAACTAACAATTCAGAAAAACAAGCTGAAATCTGAAATCAGTTCCTTGCAGGATGGGCAGAGCACAGAGAAACAGAAACATGATGAAGAAGTGGTAGAATACAAGGAGCAAATCAGGCAACACTCACGCACAATTGTGGCTCTTGAGGACAGACTGCAAAAAGTGGCTACTCAACAACAGGCACTCGGTCAGGAAAATACAGTTTTGCAACATAAACTCAGGGGTAAACTGCAACTGTTAATCACAATGTACTTATTAAACAAGATAAGTGAAATATAATGAATTCTTTCTAACTGAAAAAGTTTTAAAATTAAACTCTACATGAAGGTAAGTTTTTCCATAAAAACTTGCCACTTCATGTTACCAAAGTAAAAGTGTTGTGTTTCAGCCATTAGACAGACTATTTTATAAGTCCCTGGTTTTTAGTTCATTCATCACTATTCATCAGCTACATGCAAGAATTGTACATAATAAACTTTCATAAAGAGAGAAAAGTCTACCGTATGACAACAGATCTTCCTCCTTCATAGTTCACAGTTCATAGGTACTTACTAGACTGTTGATCTGTGAGGATCTTAATAAGCCTAGTCTTACATTCCCATGGTAGATTTTAGCCCTTTAAATTTTACATATGAATAACCCAGAAATAGGCTGAACAAGGATATGTTGGGACATTAATATATTTTCACCTATCCAAGAGGGTTGGGATGCTAAACCAGGGTTGAATTTGTGGTTACCCATCCCTTCATCCAAATTACATTTGAGTAGAATAAGAGAAGAGGTTTGCTTTACATGGAGTGGAAGACAGTTTCTTAGAAGTAGTATTTTCTGTGACACAAACCTATCCCTCAAACATATTCATTTTATCTTTCAAAAGTGTTTAAGATCCCTTGAGCAGGTATTTATGGCAAGTAATAGGTCTAACAGAAGTCTGTTGAAGCTTTATAGATGAGACAGAGGTCACCTGCTAGTAGCTCGTATGACATTGTGAAGAGAGGCAAGGTTCTGAGTTGGTCTGCATAGCCTTTACAATTTAGGACCCTTGATTTTTTTTAGTGAGAAAATTTTGCAGCCATTCCAGTTGTAACAAGTGTTTGGACACGTACCTACTGAAAGGGGCATTATACTAAATGATTGGCCTAATTAGTGCCAAGCACAGTGGATTGATTACATCCCTAAATCTGGATCCAGTACCTTTAGATATAAGCTGTGCAATGAAGAAAAACTTCCTTGCAGCAATAGATGCATGGTGATCAAAAGACAGTTGATTGCCGGCAAAGGTTCCCAGATTCCTAACTATGGAATTCATTTTCTGGGGTGTGTTGTCAATGTAATAGTTACAAGGAGCATTATGCTTGCCAAAGAAAATGACTGTACACTTCTTGCCATTTAGTTTTAATCCATTGTTTTGACACCAGCTATTTGTTTGGAATCAACCCTCTTGAGGATCTTGGTGTCCACTAGGGAGTTTATGATTGCTCCAAGTTTTTAGTCATCTGCAATTTAGTAAGCCACAAACCTTTAACCTTAGCTTTGAGCTTCAAGTAGTAAATGCCAAAGAGGAGTGGCCCAAGGACTGAACTCTAAGGTACACTGACAGGACTTTTGAGAGAGGTAAAGCCCACCCACTCTAACTTGCTGGATTCTTTTTGTGAGCTAATTTACTATCCAACATGTTACACAGGGAATGAAATTTACCTGAGAGAGTTTATCTATTATACCTGAGTGTAGAATGGTGTTGAATACCTTTACAGGGTCTAGATATGTGGTGTGTACTATTTTGCCCCTGTCTATTGCTTAAGTAACTTTTTCATAGAAGTTAACCAGGTTAATACGCAGAACCTGCCCTTGATGGATCCAAAATGGCTTGGTTCTCTGTTTCTGTCAAAGAAAAAAAAAAACATTTGCTCATCTAAAATCAGAATTAGCTACTTACTAAGAAGCTTGACACTGAATTTCATTGCAGTTTAAGTAAGTTTATTCCTCTTCTTCTTTCTACCTGTTTATTTTTTTCTCTTGACTGCTTGAAGTATGAAATTCTTTTACTTGTTTGCTGCTTTTTCCATCAGATCATGGCCATTTCCATGCATTTGTATTCATGTTGTTGTGGCTTCACCATATTATATCTGCATAATAGATGTGTCTGGCTTCTAAAACTAAACCAGAGCAAGAATGGGTGCAGCATCTGCTTTTCATTAAATAGCTTGAAACATATTTTACTTTCTAAGAATTTGAATGGGGAACTCAAGAACTTTTCACGGCTGCTGTCAAATATTCCTTGAAAGATGAGCATGTTGATCCTTCCTATATATTATTTCCCTTAATTAAACACTCTGTGGATTAATTTATCTTCATCGCACTATTAAAAGGAGAACTGATCTTTTTTTTTTTTTTTTGTGGTGGGAGGAGGGAAGTTGCTGCCTTATGACTCTCAGTTATTTTATTTTCATTGTAATCAGTAAATCACAGAATTGTCATGGTCTTTGATAAACTTGAAATATGCATTGTTTATATCTGTATGTTGATTCAGCTATCTAGCTGACATATAAACTTGTATAACTTTACAGAGGTGTAAACTTTTATTGAGCTCCATAGTTATGTGCGTACACACAGTGTGTGTAAATATATATATATATATATATATATATATATATATATATATATATATATATATATATATCCAATTGTAGATTTACACAATTTAAACAGATATGCAGGTAATAAAACAGTAATTATACAATGACCCCTCATTAATATTCCAAAATGTGCACGCTGATTGGTCAGCGTATCCATTGTAAATCAGACTTATACTAATGGAAAAAGATCTGGTCGCCAGGACTTTTTCCATTCGTATAAGTCTTATTTTTTTTTTTTTTGTTACAGCAACAGAGAATGCAAGATCTCTGTTGCTTTTTAGGGTGTCTATGTTAAAAGAATTTAACATAGCGAGATAGCTTAAAAAAAGCAACAGAGAACTTCCTTTCTCCATTGCTTTTTTTTAAAGCTGTCTCGCTATGTTAAACTCCTTTAACATAGCGAGACACTTTCTAAAAAGCAACGGAGATCTTGCTTTATCCATTGCTTCTACACACAGCTCTGATGTACTGTGTAAGCATACGCATGCGCAGTACATCAGAACTGCCGCAGAATACCAGACAGCTGCGGAAGGGCAGCACGGAGGCATTATACAATGCCATTATTTAAGAAAAGTATTTTTTTTCTTAAATAATGTCATTGTATAATAGCAATAACCCACTTCTGGGTGTGGGTAATGCTGGATTTACCCACGGTTGTCTTTGTTTGGCCACTCGGGCTTCGCCCTCGTGACCAAACCACACCAACTGTGGGTAAATCCAGCATTACCCACACCCAGGCGTGAGTTATTGCTTAAATATTTAATGATATGAATTTGGACACCTTCTGCAGTGGCTAACTGCCTGGATTTCTTCTTATGATATCCCCAGCTTGTCGTATTTCTGAATGTTTCTCATTTTCATACTTGGAGTTCTGACTTCTTGTTGTTATATGCTATAGTATCATCTGCTAGGGTAAAAAAGCACATCCTTGAATTATTTTCTATCATTTCCATAGTCTGTATATTTAATCCAGCATTCAAAATATTTCCTTGTTTGATGCACAAGAAGCTGCAACTTTTCAAGTGTTTTTAGTTTTACCTTTTATTGAATCAAACTCCACATATGCACTGTCTGCATTACCTAGATAAGAAGGACACAATGGGACATTATAATAAGTGCCAGCATTTCAGCCAGACCATCCATGGGCAAATAAGAATAAAACTCAAGGCCTACCTCAACTGTCTGAATATACATAGCCAGTGGAGGGTGCAAAGTACATGGGCTGTCAGATGAGTCCCCCATGTCACCCCAGGGTGATGCTAGAGCAAAGTGAGAAGTTAGAGGAGTCAGAAGATAAACAGCAATCACATTATCTTTCTGCACAGACTTCCCAAAGATAGTATTCTGTACCTTACGTCACAAGTTACTCCTTGAATAGTAAGAGAAGGGTTGAGTTTTTACTTGCCATCACAAACAGATAATGAGAGGCTTGCAAGAGGTGTAGCTGTGTCAGACGCTCTGAGGAATGCATATCAGGGGGACTTCACTACCTACTGCATGGCTGAGTAGCTGTGGCATCCTTATGCATGGCCTGCCTCTAACCCTGGTTTATCACTTGGGATCAATAAGTCTTCTCCCAGGACTTGTGTTGGAGTGCTACAGAGCTGTCTGCTCTAGGGCAGAGGTAGTTTCTGTGGCTCTGTATAACTACCCTAAGATGACTCCAAAAGAATACCCAGCTTCCAGAGTATGTTACACCTCAGGGTGATGAAGTCCAGTGATGAGCTGGCTTCTGGTTCCTCTGCTTTTTCCAGAGAAATGTCTTATTCAGTATCTGGCAAAGAAGGACAAGCAATTGCCTAAATAGTTGGTGTAATTCCATGGGAATCTGGTATATGTCGGCATGGGATGAGATTCTCAACAGTCATACTTGTTTTGCAAGGAAAGTCTGCACCTCTTAATCCAAGGCTTCTGTATACTGGTTAAAGCCTTTGCTGCCCCCATAATGCATTTTATTAGGTAGAGTAATAGTTGATGGACATCACAGTACAATTAACATCCCATATCCTAAACAGGATCACATTAAGATAGATATTCTTTGTGTTTCACTGTTGCAGTCATTACACTAGGGTAATCTGCTTGCAGGTTGCCCTCAGTTGGCCTGATTAACAAAGTCTTGAGTCCTGCATTGGTTGCTGCCCCTTCTTCCATGACGTCAGGTCGTCAGGAGTATAAAACATGCAGCCAATGCCATTACATCAGTCTTTCTTACCATGCGGTGCCCAAAGCAGAAGCATTTTCGCAAGTGCCAGTCGGCCGACTCCTGAAATTTTCATTTTCAAGTTTCAGAACCGAAGTCTTCAACTAAAAGCTAAGTACCCCGTTGGGGAAACTTTTTCTTGCTCCTTCCTGATGTCAGTAAAAGTTAATAATTGCATTACTTGTGGAAAGCAAATACCTCATAAAAATTTTCATTCGTACTGTATTCCTTGCCTGGGCCCTGACCACAAAGTACCTTGTTGTAGGTTTTGTGCTTTATTTAATCAGCGCACTATCCGTCATCGGTATATTTTTGCCTCTAAATATTTCAGTTCTCGGTTTAATTATCCAGAAATGTCATTGGTTAGCCATCCGACTACCGGAATTTCGAAAAAACACAAAGATAAAGACAGAGACAGGCCACCAAGGTCCAAAACTGCTGACAACGCTTCTCCTAAGCCAGTCGCCAGTTCACCGGTACTCAGTGAGGCACTTTCACAGCCCCTGATACCCACTACTACTGATTCACAGGCCTCTACTGAGACCCATTTGGAGTCTGGTATGCCGCGAGATACTTCATCTGTGGAACCCGCGGATGTCTCTACCTTGGATGGGTCCGGAGCCGCTGAGCAGGCACCGGCTTCTGAGGGTGCATTCAGGCCTATGGATTTGCATATTAAATCAACACCTCCTTCATTAATAAGGCCTAAATCTCGATCCATGTCTAAAAAAATGACGACCAGGCCACATGCTCAGGCCTCTATACCTAAACAAAAAATGATAAAAATGTCTGAAAATCTAATAACTCTAATCATGGGTAGTCAACCCCCACCCTCTAAGAGGCCTACCCCCACCCTCTAAGAGGCCTAGGGCTGAGCTTGATTATGAATCTTCTCATCAGGATTCTGTTTTTTCTGACTCTTCTCATTACCTGGATTTGTCCTTACCTACTTATGAGGATTCTGATGCAGAGGGCTCTATTCCCTCTGCTTCCCCTCCTGAGGATTTTTCTTTTGGGGAACCTTACATACTCTGAGGGAGCATTTTCAGTGGGAAAGCCAGGAATTTTCTGATTCAAAAAAGAGACTTAGGGATTTCCTTCTCTTACCTCAGCATAGGCCTTTGGCTATTACTCCTGTACTAGACAATGTTGATGACGCTTTCTCGGAATCCAGATTGGCCCCTGATTCCCTGCCTCCTGCTCCCAGTAAATCAGACAGATACTACAGGGTCTCTGAGTCCCATATGTTCCTTTTCAAAAATCCTATTGCAGATCCAGAGACTATTTCACAGGGGTCCAAGGGCATTAAGGCTTCTACTGCTAAAAATCCTACCCCTTCTGATAGAGACTCCAGGGCACTGGATAGATGAGGTAAAAAGGTTTATACTTCAGCAACCTTGGCAATTAGAGCTTTAAACTGCCAATTTCATTTATTAAAATATCAGCAACATGTTATTGGACTACTTAAACAGAAAATGATGCTGATTCCTGACTGTGTGGAAAATAAAGACTTACAGGATTTAATGCATTCTGCTGAACAAGTTGGAAAACATACTTTGCAATGTGGTTTTTATTCTTTAGAGGCCTCTTGCAGGGCTGCTGTTACTGGGTCTGTGCTTAGAAAGCATGCTTGGCTTAAGGAGAAATCTTTGCCTGATCATGTTAAAGCTAAATTGTTGGATGCTCCTTTAAATCAGGACAGGCTGTTTGGCAACATGGCTGAAGAAGTTCTTAAAAAGGTGGAAGATAAAGCTAAATCTATGTAAACTGTTAAAAGCTTTTTTACAAGTTCAGCCTCCTAGATTTAGTAGACACTGGCCTTCTAAGAATTGGTCCTTTCCAGCCCCTTCCGGGTCTTCTCAAGCCAAACCCAGACACAGCAAAACCCCAGGTTTCAGTCCCAGGGGACACACAGAACTAAGCAGTGGGGGGGCCTCCACTTCCAAATCAGGGAATAATAAGACTCCCCCCTATGGTAAACTGTCTCAATGACTTCCTTTTAAAATTTCCAAGCACTTATCAACTGACTGCCCCTTTAGGAGGAAAGATTGCTCTTCATGCAAAGAATTGGGAACTCATCACCCAGGACAAATGGGTTTTAAATATAGTGTCCCAGGGATACAGATTTCACTTCCACATGTTGCCAACACCAGGCGGGTGGCTGAACCTACTCCCAAATCAGTGGGCAGAGGCCCAAAAACAAGTACTTTATCTCTTAAGCATGGGGGCTATTCAACTGGTGCCAGAAGAGGAAAAGGGAAAAGGTTTCTACTTGACTTTTCCTGGTACCCAGAAAAGACAATTCAAGGCATCCTATCCTGGACCTGTCTACTCAACACCTTTCTGGAGATTCCAAAATTTAAGATGCTCACTCTTCACCAATTACTTCCTATGCTAGGCAAAGATGCCTGGTTGACAACACTAGATCTAAAAGAAGCATACCTGCACATCCCAATCAGGGAATCTTGCAGAAAATACCTACGCTTCAAAGCAGGCTAAACACACTATCAGTTCTCTGCACTGCCCTTTGGCTTATCTACTGTGCCCAGGGTATTCACAACGTGCCTAGCTCCAGTGATTGCATTTTGCAGGCAAAGAAGTATTCAAATATACCCATATCTGGATGATTGTTGAGGCAGAAAGCCAGGACATACTTTTGAATCATCTGGCATTTGTAAAAAAGGGTTCTAACTTGTCTGGGGTACGCCATAAATGAAAAGAAATCACAACTGGTACCCTGTCAACAAATTACATTCCTGGGAGCAAGCTTGAATACAACTTCCCAGATGGCTTACCTCACGCCAGAAAAGCAAACTCATTTGACAACCTACTTCAGACAAGTGGCCACAAAAACCCTGCTATCTGCAAGACAAATACTACAAGCCTTGGGGTTCATAGCCTCCTGCATTCTTCTAATTCCATATGCAAGACTGCATATGAGGAAACTACAGTGGTATCTAAAAAGCCTATGGAGTCAACATTCTCACAACCTAGAAACAATGATTTCTATCATACCTTGCCTACGCCTAGAGTTCCTTTGGTGGGCAGAGGCCTGCCATCAAAACAAAGGACTACCTTTCACACCACCCCCTGCCACCCAAACCCTCACAACAGATGCATCAGACTATGCATGGGGGGGGGGGGCTCACCAAGCAGGGAAGTGCATTTAGGGCAAATGGAACCCAAGTCAAATGCACCTGCATATCACTCAAAAAGAAATGTTAGCTGTACAGAAAGCTCTGACAGCCTTCAAGGACTACATTCTTCCAGGACAACTAATGGTAAAGATGGATAACACCATGGTTATGTGGTACATAAACAAGCAGGGGGGTGCACATTCTTACCCCCTCTGCAGACTAGCCATGGCATTGTGGAACACAGCCTTGAGCTGCCAAGTGCACCTACAAGCTTAATTCCTGCCAGAAAAGTTAAATACTCTGGCAGATGGACTAAGCAGAAACCTTATGGACCCACACGAGTGGAAAATGGAACCAAGGATTTTCAGCATGTTGACAAGCGAATGGGGGAGCCCAGATATAGACTTATTTGCCTCCCCCCAGAACTACCAATTGGACAAATTTTGCACAAGGACTCACCACAAACAAGCCTGGAAAGTGAATGTTCTGTCCTTCAGCTGGAAAAACCTATCAGTCTATGCCTTCCCCCACTCCCTCTGCTCTTCAAAGTACTACTAAAAGCCAAACAGGACAAACCAAGGATGATTTTGATTGCTCCAGACTGGCCGTGCCAACACTGGTATCACCTCCTGCGCAGTGTGTCATGGTTATCTCCATAGCACCTGCCCCAGACTCCTTCCCTGCTGTCTCAGCAGAAAATACAGATTCTGTACCCTCAGCTTCCAACACTGAACCTTGCAGCCTGGCTAACTACTTAAACTCTAACTTACCATCCCTCAGCAAACCTGTAATGGATGTCATCTTAGAGGCAAGGAGGCCTAGTACTAGAAAATCTTATGCTGAAAAATGGAAAAGATTCTGTGCCTGGAACCAATCTCAAGGGGTGAGCACAGCAGCGCCCAATTTACCACAGATTTTACAATACTTCACTGAGATGCTTCACAAGGGCCTGTCTTTTTCCTCCATTAAAATCCATGCCTCAGCCATTTCAGCTCATTATAACACAGAACCTCCCCTCTTTTCTCATCCACTGCTTAAGCAGTACCTCAGAGAAGCCAAAATTTGAGACCACCCAGGAGAGCTCCAACTTCACCCTGGGACCTTAACTTTGTATTGGAGAAACTCACCCTCCCTCCTTTTGAGCCAGCTGCTACTGCAGACTTAAAAAATTTTTCTTGGAAAACAGCTTTCCTTTCAGCAATCACTTCAGCTAGAAGGGTATCTGAATTACAGGCCCTTATGGCAGTGGAGCCTTTCATCATCTTTCATGCGGACAGGGTATCACTCAGGACTAGTCCATCCTTCATGCCCAAGGTGGTATCCAGTGTGGCTCTAAATCAGTCCATTCATTTGCCAACCTTCTTTCCCAATCCACAGAACAAAGGGGAACAGATTCTGCATTCTTTGGATGTGCACAGACAACTCAGATTCTACTTAGGCAGGACTAAACCTCAAAGAAAATCTGAACAACTGCTGGTAGCATTTGCTGCAGGGGCAGAGCGGAAGGCTATTTCAGAACAAACTGTTTCTAAATGTATAAGCCATTGCATTTGTTTCTGCTACAAGCACCATGGAAAACCTGTCCCCCAAGGGATCAGACCTCACTCCACCAGGGCTGCATCTACTTCTACAGCCTTTCTCAGAGGCATTCCTACCAGGGACATCCTAGAAGCTGCTACTTGGAGTTATGTGCATACTTTCACCAAGCATTACCATTTGCCAATTTTCTCTAAATCCAGAGCTGGCTTTGCCACTGCAATCTTGCAGGGCCTTATAGCTGCTCCTAATGCTATTTAAACTCCTCCTCCCAACCATAGCTTTGGGAATCTACCCAACTGTAATGACTGCAACAGTAAAACAGGAAGAACATAGTACAGTTGTGTACAATTGCCATAAATGTAGATGTTCGAGTGTATTCACTGTTGCAGTCCTGGTTACCCTCCCTCCTTCCCCCTAACTTCTTTTGGCTATACCTCTACTTTCCTTTACTATGCTTAAAAGCCTGTTTGGTGTATTTGCTTTTTTGTTGGAGGTATACCTTTGTGTTTTTATGTTTAATTGCTCCCCATTAGGGGGGCACCTGACATCTGAGGCAAGAAAAACTGATGTAATGGCGTTGGCTGCATGTTTTATACCCCTGCCGTCAAGGAAGAAGGGACAGCAACCGACGCAGGACCTAAGACTTTGTTAATCAGGCCGACCGAGGGCAACCTGCAAGCAGATTACCCTAATGTAATGACTGCAACAGTGAATACACTCGAACATCTACATTTATGGTAAGTGTACAGAACTGTACTTTCTCCTCAATACCAGAAGTCGATTAACAAAATGCCTGACCTTGATGCATGTTTGCATTTGGAACATAGCCATGTCTGTCTAATTGTTGAAACTTGTTTTAAATGTTCAGAAAGTACACCTTCAATTCAACAGTTTTGTGCTTACCAAACTTTTAGACCTGATGGCAACTTTGGTGGTCTCCATATTTGTTAGGAACCATATCACCTCTAAGAAGATCCCCAGGAATCTGTTACTAGAGCTTATTGTGTTACCAATTTGTTTATTGTCTGTTAAAGGGGTCCAGCAATGTACCCTCAAATTCATGTAAAGTTCCTAGATATAATTGTTGAAGTCTCTATAGACCAAAGCTCCATTATTTTTAGAGGCTTTAACTACCCTTTAATAAACCGGAACACCTATACCTCAAATGTAGGATGCACCCAACACTTTCTAGATTTTATAAACAAAAGTTCACTGGAACAGATTGTTAACAAGACTACTAAACTATAAAATATTATTTTTTTCACCTTTATTAAATTATCACTTAAGACATAGGCAAATATACATTTATATACATGAAAAAAGAAACCATATTAACTTGTTCCCAGTTACATCACATTTGTTCTTTTGTATAACTATCGTCATTCCATTTCAGAAATTGCTCAATTCTTGACTGCCCTTAAACCTGTTTTCCCCTTCAGAACACTATTCTTCATGTATTGTTCCCACGATTTCCATTTATTTGTATGCAGTATGCAATTTGCTCCTACCATTTTCTAAAGATTCTACTTCCAGATCTTTTATCTCTTTACAATATTAAGTACTTCAATTGCAGTTAGTTTAGACTTTGATTTCCATTTTCTAGTAATTGCTTTATTTGGCAGCCACCACAATTAAACTTAGTATGTGTATGCAGATGAGGTGTACCAGCTCAAAAGAATCATTTCCTTAGTTACACGTATTTGCTCACCCAATATTTCTGGCAGAGTACTCTGTAGAGGATGTTTTAAGTCTCCCAACTCATTACCCTCTGAAAACATACATTCCCAGTTACCTGTTTCTTCCTCATCACACCTCCAACATTTGCTACCTTCCTGAAGAAAGAAAAAAATAATTGCAGTCTGCTTGAGGTATAAAAATACCTATGCAAACATTTTCAAGCAAAACTCCTAAATCTTCTAGACCTTGTTGCATTCTTGTTGCATTCGTGAGAGCCATGCATATGTCCTCCCATCGTTCTCTTGTGAATTGCTTATCCAGTCTCTCTTCCTAGTCTTTTCTAACATCCTCTGATTCCTGTTGTTGTTCTACAATATTTTATATACTTTACTAATTATCCCCTTTTCTAACAACTTCTGTTCTAGATCCAGCTAAAACCTCTACCAGAGCAAGTGTTTCACTTAGGATTCCCCTGTCTCTTTCTCTTTGCCTGTACTCTGATATCAAGCCCTTGTATGAAAGGCAGTATCTAGCCTGCAGTCCAAATCTCTTCTTGGCCTCTTCCCATTTGATTACTTTCCCCTCTCTAGTTATTTTCTCCCAATACCTTGGTTCATTTGCCAGTTTTCTCTAGTAAATTCCAGCCCCTTCTTGCCTGTTATTTCTATCCCTATTTGCAATCATCCCTATTTCTCTATTCTTGTGTTGCCTTAGTTTTTAGAATAGTTTCTGCTAATTTATGTGTATAGTATTCTGTATGGCTGTTGTTATTCCCCTTAAGGATCTGCATCCAAAATCCCACTCCCTCCTTATTTCTTGAATCCCCTCCCTCGTTTTATCATCAGTTTTCCATATTAAATTATAGCTTTCTGCTTGTATTATGTATATGAGCCTTAATTGTGTAATTCTGAAATATCCCTTCAAATCAGGTAATCCTAAACTACAGTGTTCTATTGGGAGAATCAACTTACCCTACCTGACTCTTGCCCTCTTCCCCTCCCAAATAAATTCCTTCAACTTTTTATTAATCATTGTCCACAGCTTCTCCCCTGATTGATAAAAAATGCACTTGACCTGTATGAAAACTAAAGGGACTAAAAACATTTTCACTGCTTAAATATTGCTATCCATATCCATAAAGAAGACCTCCTAGTTTCTCATTTTTTGTATTATCTTTTTAGCCATTCCCACATATCCTTAGCTGCAATAACGGAAGTCTTTTTAATCCATACTCGTAAATACTTCTTTTTGTTGTGTCTCCATACATGTGGCTATTGCTGAACCAATTAAAGTTCTTAATTTATAGCTCTAGCTTTTGTTTTATCTTGATTAATTTTATATCCCTCCCCAAAAAATTGAAACTGTCTCAAAATGTTCCACAGCATTTAGATTTCCATTTCCTGGTTTATCAGATACAAAATAATATTGTCTGCAAATAAATCCAAATTTTCTTGATTGCCATACCAGTTCTATTCCTGAATTTCTGAGACCCTTAATGTGAAGTTGTTAAATCACGCCGTTTATTCTCACTGATGGGTTCGGAGCTGATCCTCTGCTCCGACACGGCCGATAGCAAAGCTCAAGGTTTGACAGTAGCTCAAGACCAAGCCCCTTATCCCACAATGCACTGCTGGAATTACATCAGATCTAGTTTGCCGCGGCAAGAGAGATCTCTGTTATCCAGTTAGCTCTGACCATTTTGACAAATTGCAAGTTAAAAAAACTCTTTTTTCTTTTCTTTTGAGTGATTGCTAGTGTTCAGTGTGTTTCTAGTTTAAAATAATATAGTTTTGAGTAGGTTAGTTTTGTAGAGATCTACCCTGTGTGTCGTTTTTATTTCTTGGTCCTATTTAGTCTTACTATCTTTAATTTTTATTAGTTTTCTTAGTGTGGGCTTAGTTAGCCCTGTATTTAGCCTTTACAGGTATTTTTTTGTGGTGTTCTTTTAAAAGAGTGTCAGATGAGAGAGAGAAATCTCACCCCAAATCGGGGTTTAAAAAGTGTCCAGATTGTGGACAGAAAATGTCCGTTATGGATGGACATGTCCAATGTGTCTATTGTCTGGGGGCTAAACACCTCCAAAACTCCTGCAGTGTATGCCACTCCTTTTCATCTAGGGTTCTCTTAGAAAGGAGGAGAAAACTAATAGGGGGTTACTGCAGCATTCTTTTTCTGAAGTGTTGGGTAGCCAGGAAAGTGCCAGCACTTTGTCAAAATCTTCTAAGTCTTCTGATTCCAAACAGACCAAGAAGGTAAAGAGATCAGAGGGTACAGGGTCATCGGCTCCACAGCCCTCGGAACCAACTGCCCCTTTGGTTCGGAGTCTCCAAGATCCCCTCATCTCCTCTGCTCCAGTCAACACCTTCGGTGCATTCCTCTAAGTCTTCAGTCAGCCTCTCTGATTTGGATATGGATCGGCTAGTACAGAAGTTTTACGGGCACCAGGACTTGCTAAATTGTTGTCAGCACCGACCACTTGGTTGGAGCTGAAGACCATTGAACCAGATTTGACTACTCCTCCTCCAAGCCGTACTGGACCCTCGGAGCCGAAGGAGCTGGAACCGATGATTGTCGAACCCTTGGAACCGAGACCCGCACCAGTGTTATTGGTTCCATCTACTTGGACATTCTCGGCGCCGACTGAGGACGCTAGGAGCCGACACTCTCCTGTCGGGTCCGGGGAGGATAGTCAGACCGATATGTCGGTGCCGACTCTTCCTCTCGGGACTTCGGCTCGGATGAGCTCAGCTCCTACCTCAGGCTCAGTGCCAAGGTTTCGGTGTGGGAGGATCAGACGTTCTGTCTGGGTCTGTCTACTCCTTCTTGTCGGAGCCATAACGCTTTCAATGCCATAAGGAAAGTCATGTCTCCTAAGATATCATCAGCATCGGTTCGGCCTTCCCTCTCCCCTCAAGTTCCTGTGTCCGCTTCTTCATCTACCGGTCCCCCTATGAAGCGTAGAGACCCTGAACCTCAAGTACCCCCACAGAGCATCCCCTGCTCTTCCGAGACCTCCCCAGATCTCCCCACTGAGGAGGTACCCAGGAAGAGATTGTGTAAGAGGAGGCACTTGGACTCCCCACAGGAGTCTTTGACATCTGACACTGACCTGGATGAGTCAGAAGGGTCCCCTTGATCCCCCTCTGAGGATATCTCCTTTGCAGAGATATTAGAGATCCTGAATCAGAGGGGCAGTTGGCAGTCCAAAACCCCTGCTGAGGACGAGTCAGTGCTCTTAACGGCTTTTGGGTCTCAACCTTCCACTTCTTGGGTGTCTCCGCCTTATGATGAACTCATGGAGCTGATCTCTCGTAAGGCGTGGGAGTCGCCGGAGGCCATGGAACCTGTCTCTTGGAAGCCGAACAAGTTTATCTCTGCCCCAGTGGACAAAGCCTTTTTGACCAAGGGAGTGCCTGTTGATGCCATGGTGGTAGCTGCAGCCACCAAAAAGGAAGTGTCTGAAACATCCACATCTATCCATCCTCCTAATGAAGAGTCTAGGATCATGGATAGATATGGGAAATGTATGTTTAGTTCAGTGACCTTTTCTCTTCGATCGCTAAACTATTTAACCCATTTCATGAGACTCAAAAGAGATCTCCTGAAAGAGCTAGGAGATACTCTTCAGGGTACGGTAGCTGCAGGGGTGGCCATCAGAGTCAACACACAGCTCACTGCCCTAAATTTGGTTGTGAACTCATCCATGTGTCTCATATGATATGCAGCTGATAGTTCGAGTAGAGCTACTAGTTCAGGCATTGCTCTTTGGAGACAAGCCTGGATGCGTCTCTGTTCCTTTGCGGAGCCCTTTAAGTCTTCCTTTATTAACACTCCATTTGACGGCTCATCACTGTTTGGGCCTAAAGTAAAGGAAACATTAACCAGGTGTGAGCAGGAAGGCAAAACCCTATCTGCCATTGGAGTCCATTTTTCTACCCCTACTCGGCCCTATCCCAAGGGCCCTAAGGGCGGAAAAATGTGGTTCCAAAAAGCACAGGAAACCTTCAGGGACACACGTGGAGAAACCCCCTCTAGAGGCAGAGGAGGGGGTTATAATGGAAGACGCCACCCGTGCGGCAGAGGGGGTCTGCAGCAACAGGGCAACAGAGGACAGTTCTGTGGTCAGCCCTACCAGCACCCCTGAAGGGAGGCCTGGCTCTCCGGCTCTGGAGGCAGTCGGGGGTCGCTTATCTTTGTACCCAGAAGCCTGGCTAAACATAACGTTGAATACTTGGGTACAAAGCATAACTTCCAGAGGATATTTCATACTGTTCTCTACCCCTCCCACTCCTGTATACAGAATCCCAGATGTTTCACCCAGTCTCAGGGAACAAGCAATCATAGAGGTCCACAAATTGCTAGAAAAAAGTCATCCAACCAGTCCCAGCAGACCAACTTGGATTCGGAACTTACTCAAGATTCTTTTTGGTACCAAAGAAAACAGGGGACTGGTGACCTATTTTGGACCTCAGCAGACTCAATCAGTTCATAAAGAAAGAGAAGGTCTGAATGACACTTCAGTCCATTCTTCCCTTCCTAGGGAAAGGAGATTGGATGTGCTCCATAGATCTCAAGGACGCGTACTATCACATAAAGATGAACAGATGCTCCAGGGATCACCTGCGTTTCTGCCTGGGAGCCAATCATTACCACTTTTGAGCCCTGCCCTTTGGTCTCACTACAGCCCCCAGAATGTTCACCAAATGCATGGCAGTGGTCACAGCTCAGCTGAGGCATCTAGGATTCCAGGTGTTTCCATACCTAGACGTTTGGCTCCTCACCACTACCACCAGGCATCAATTGACTCAGGCAACACAAAACACTCTGACACTCTGCCATCAATTAGGCATTACAGTCAACTTCGAAAAGTCTGCCTTATCGCCATCGCAGCATACCATTTTTATAGGAGCAGAGTTAGATACCTCAACCACCACTCTACGTCTTCCAATTGAAAGAGTCTCACTTCTCCACCAACACATCAACTCACTGGTGTCAAAGAGCAAAGCTACAGCAGCAGAGGTCTTGAAGGTGCTAGGTTTGATGGCAGCTGCAATCCTGGCCGTACCACTCGCAAGGATGCATATGCGAATCCTTCAATGGCTCCTCTTTGCTCAGTGGTCTTACCAGAAACTGCCGATGCATCACATAATTCTCATCACAGATTCCTGCAAGAGAGACCTTCGGTGGTGGTTGATGTCTCTTCATGTCACAATCTGAAGGCGCTTTGCCCCCCCACCCCCAGTAGCCACTGTAATCATGGACGCTTCCCTGATAGGGTGGGGGGAGCATTTTCAGGGAAAGACTGCCCAAGGCACACGGACGTATCAAGAGTCACATCTGCATATCAATGTTCTGGAGTTGAGAGTGGCACTTCTGGCGTTGCAGTACTTTCAGGACTCTCTTCCTCTAGGAACTATTGCAATTCAGAAGGACAATATGTCAGTAGTCTAGTACTTGAACAAGCAAGGTGGAACCAAGTCTTACCCCCTTTGTTGAGAAGCCCTCAGGGTTTGGCAATGGGCTGTGTCATCCCAGCATTCTCTGTTAGCAATGCACATCCCAGGGAAATCCAACGTGAAAGCGGACAAACTAAGCAAAGCGATATTGCTCCCTTACGCATGGTCTCTCAAACAGGTTGCGGAGTTGATTTTCCGCAAATGGGGCCAGCCTTGCTGTGACCTCTTTGCCAGCCACAGCAGTTCAAAATGCAGAAGCTACTTTGCCCTAATACCACCACTGGGACATCCCCCGAGAGATGCACTCATACACGATTGCCACCCGGGTCTCCTTTATGCATTCCCACCCTTTCCATTGATACCCAGAGTTTTGCAGAAAGCAAAATCGCTGGGAAGGCCTGTTATCCTCATAGCCCGCTACTGGCCACGACAAATTTGGTTCCCATTTCTTCATCATCACCTGCTGGAAGATCGATGGATCCTGGACCCAGTTCCGGAACTTCTGATGCACCCGTCAGGGGACCTCCATCCTTCCCTGCAGTCCCTGAAGCTGACTGCTTGGCTAATCCACTTCCCCTAATTGCCAGGCTTCATTCAATTTCAGAAGATACAAGAAAACTTCTCTTGTCTTCTCACAAGCCATCCACCAGGAAATTATACTGCAGTAAGTGGAAAAGGTTCTCAATCTGGGCTAACACACAGAAAATTGACCCTTTCCGAGCTCTGCTATCATCCATTTTAGAATTTTTGACAAAGATTTTTAAGGAAGGGGCAGCAGCTGCTACAGTTCAAGTCCAGTTAGCCGCCATCTCAAATTTCCACCTTGGATTCGATGGCTCGAACGTTATGGGCCATAAGTTATCTAAAACTTTTCTTAAAGGTGTTCTTCACATGAGACCTCCTGTCAAAATTCCTTATTCTCCCTGGAATTTGAACTTTATGCTGTCTCAAATTATTCTCCCCCCTTTTGAACCAGCATCTTCTTGTGATCTCAAATATTTATCCTGGAAAACTATTTTTCTAGTGGCCATTACTTATGCCTGCAGAGTGTCAGAACTCCAAGCATTATATGTCAGACCACCTTACATGATTTTCCATGCTGATAGAGTATCTCTCAGAACAAACCCCTCAATGTTAAGTTGTCAATCTCGCCTTCATTCTTGCTGGATGGGTTCGGAGCCGATCCTCGGCTCCGACTCGGCACTTGCTTTAGCTCGAGAACTCCTTTTACCAGCTCGAGGCAACCCTATATCCCATGATGCAAGGCGGAACTACCTCAGATCTCGTTTGCCGCTTAGCGAAAGAGGTCTCCTTTGCCAGCTGAGGTGAGTTTTTTTCTTAGTAAAATAAGAAAAGTGTAGTTAGGAGTTTATTTCCCTTTTTGAGTGTCAGTTTAGTCTGTAATCTAGTTACAGCCCACCCTTTCCCTCTTTTTCAGCCCTTTTTGTAAACTTTAAGTTTTAAGTTACAGTAGTTTAGTCAGGCCTAGTTCCCCCTTGGTTATCCCTTCCTGTGTGTTTGTGTAGGGATTAAGTTGTGTGTTTGTGGGGACTGTTTGTGGTATCCTTGTTAGGATGTCTAGAGAAGGCAAGGTCTCAGGCTTCAAGAAGTGTGACCAGTGCTGTCAGAAAATGTCCCTGACAGACGGTCACACTTCTTGTGTGTATTGTCTGGGGCCTTTGCACCTGCAGGACTCCTGTGCGTTGTGTCATGCTTTTAGCCAGAGAGTCCTGCAGGAAAGGAGGAACAAACTTATCCTCCGAGGTTTACTTAAACCTGAAGGTTCTCCTCCGAAGTCAGGAAAACCTCATAAGCCACCGAAGGCTCAGGCTACAGTGTCCAAGCCTCCTCCGGTGGCTTCGGCTCCATCGGAGCCGACATCGGCTCCGCTGGAGTCGATACTGTTTCTTCAAAGTAGTGGGTTCGGTGCCGGCCGGCTCCGATACCCTGACTACGGTGGCCTTGTCGGCTCGGCTGGAGCCGACACTTTATCCAGCATCGGTGGCTAGATATTCTCGGCTCCATCTCGATTTCAAGGGACTTCGGCTCCGATGGTTTCACCCATAAGAGATCCCGGTCCCCTTCTATTATGAGTATTCACTCGGCTCCGGGGTCTCCTCTTTTATCGGAGCGGAGCCATCGGAGCCGGTCTTCGAGATCTTCCAGGCTGTCTGACCACGACTTGGAGAGGGTGGTAAGCAGGCTGTTGAAGTCTCAGGCACTGGCCCAAATGCTCCATAGCCCGTCTCAGCAGACTGCGGCTATAACCCCTATCATTGAGCTTCCTCCTCCGACTCCACACCAGAGTTCGGAGCCGGAGCTCTTGGGACAGCGACTGCTTGATGCGAGCCGATACATCCTTCGGCTCAGTCATCCTCGGCTCCGATCTCTTCCTTGAGACCTTCCTTGGAGGGATCCGTCGCCGGGTTTCCACTGTCGGCTCCGAGGGGCTAGTGGCATCGGACCCTTGTCCGACCCCGCTCTCCCTCTCGGAGCTTCGGCTCTGGTAAGCTCGGCACCAACATCGGCCTCGGAGCCTTCTCTCTCTTTGGAGCCGACCATTCCTGTCTCTTCGGAGCGGGTGTGTTCTGGTCTCCCGGGGAGAGGAGCCTTTGAGGTGATGAGGAGTGTCCTGGCCTCAGAGCCAGGTCAGCGTCCGTCCCTCTAGCTCCTCCCTCATCAGTGCCTGCAGATGCCTCTTCCCAGCCTCTCGCTCTCAGGCCCAGGGATCCATCGCCCCAGGTTTCCCCACTGGGAATTTCCTCCTCTTCCGAGGTGTATCCTGATCCTGCAGGGGAACCCCCTCGGAAGAGGACGTGTAAGAGGAAACACACAGACTCCCCCGAGTCTACTACATCTGATACCGACTTAGATGAGTCGGAGGGTTCCCCCCGGTCCCCCTCTGAGGATGTCTCCTTTTCAGACATCCTTGAACTCCTCAAACAGAGGGGGAATTGGCCCTCCATTGACCCCTCCGAGGATGAGTCGGTATACCTGGAGGCTTTTGGATCCCGACCCTCCACCTCCTGGGTGTCTCCGCCTTTCGACCCACTCATGCAGGTAGTGGCTCGGAAGGCATGGGCGGCTCCAGATTCTGTGGAACCTGTCCCCAGGAGACCATCCAAGTTCATCACGGCCCCTTCGGATAAGCAGTTCCTTTCCAAAGGTGTCTCTGTGGATGCTATGGTGGTGGCGGCCACTAAGAAGGAACTGGTGGATCCTTCAGTACCTGTCCATCCTCCTAATAAGGATTCTAGGACCATGGACAGGTATGGAAAGCGGATGTTTTCTTCAGCGACCTTTGCTATGCGTTCGCTGAATTACCTTTGTCACTTCACCAGGCTTCAACGAGATATTCTCAAGGAACTGGGAGAAGTAGTCCAGGATCCTTCTGCTGCTGGGGCTCAGGAAAAGATTGCCTCACAGCTGGCTATCCTGAATTCCATATCTAACTCCTCCATGCGGCTCATATCTTATGCGGCCGATGGAGCGAGCAGGGCCGCAGGCACAGGTGTTGCTCTTAGACGCCAAGCCTGGATGCGGCTGTGTAATTTTGCGGACCCCTTTAAGGCGTCCTTCACCAACACCCCTTTTGATGGTTCGGCTTTGTTCGGACCTCAGGTGAAGGATACTTTGACCAGATGTGAGCAGGACGGTAAAACTCTTTCTGCCGTTGGAGTCCAGTTTTCCACTCCTTCTAGACCTTATCCCAAGGGTCAGAAGGGGGGGAAGATGTGGTTCCGAAAAGCCCAAGGAGCTACACTGGACACACGTGGTCAGTTTACCCCAGAGGCAGAGGGGTAACAATAATAGACGCCCTAGAGGCAGGGGTCCTCATAACCAGGGCAACAGGGAATCTCTTCCTGAGGAGCCCTTTCAGCATCCCTGAGGTGTTGCCCGACTGTCCACCCTTGGAGGCAGTCGGGGGAAGAATTTCACTGTACCCAGTAGCCTGGCAATCCCTATCCCAAGAGAAGTGGGTACAGTCGATCATATCCGAGGGTTACAAAATCCCCTTTGAAAGGTTTCCCATACCTCTACAATCCCTTCCAGACATCTCACCCGGTCAAAGGGATTTGGCAAGACAGGAGGTTTCAAAACTCCTGGAAAAAAGAGCCATCCAGACAGTACCAGCAGACCAAGTAGGATCCGGCTTCTACTCAAGATTCTTTTTGGTCCCCAAAAGGACGGGAGATTGGAGACCGATACTAGACCTAAGCAGACTAAACAAGTCTGTCAAGAAGGCAAGATTCCGGATGGTCACGCTGCAATCCATTCTGCCCTTTCTGGGCAAGGACAACTGGATGTGCTCTATAGACCTTCAGGATGCGTACTATCACATAAAGATTCACAGATGCTCCAGAAGGTTTCTCCGCTTTCGGCTGGGAGCCAGTCATTACCAATTCAGAGCACTGCCCTTTGGCCTCACTTCAGCCCCCAGAGTGTTCACCAAATGCATGGCAGTGGTCACAGCTCACCTGAGACGTCGAGGATTCCAGGTGTTTCCTTATTTGGACGACTGGCTCCTCTCTGCCACCACCAAGCATCAGCTTCTTCGGTCCAGAGACTACACCCTACAGCTTTGCAAGAAACTGGGAATTTCGGTAAATTTCAAAAAATCCTCTCTGCTGCCTTGCCAATCTATCACCTTTATAGGCGCAGAGTTAAATACCGTCAAAATGTTAGCCAGGCTAACAGATCAAAGAATTCTGGACATCCAGAAATTTGTTCAGCTTCTGTTACTAAGCAACAAGATCAAAGCCAGGTTTGTCTTGAAAGTTCTAGGCCTAATGGCTGCGGCCATTGTTCTTCTTCCACTGGCTCGCTTCCACATGCGTCTCCTGCAGTGGATGTTATTCACGTAGTGGTCGGACCACGATCTGCCTATGAGACACGAAATCTTGGTAACACAGTCGTGCAGGGCTCATCTACGATGGTGGATATCTTCCCCTCTTCTTCATCAGGGCCGACCCTTTGTTCCCCCTCCTCCAGTTGCCACAGTCACCACGGATGCCTCCCTGATCGGGTGGGAGGGGCATTATCAGGGCAGGATGGTCCACGGGACGTGGCAACCCATAGAATACCATCTGCACATAAATGTCCTGGAGATGAGAGCAGTGCTTTTAACGTTGCAAGCCCTCGACGACTTTCTTCCCACGGGGACTATTGCAGTACAGACGGACAACATGTCCGTTGTCTGGTACATCAACAAACAGGGCGGAACCAGGTCCTATCCCTTATGTCGAGAAGCTCTCAGACTTTGGCAATGGGCGATCTCTTCTCAGCGGTTTCTGATAGCAACGCACATCCCCGGCAGGTCCAACCTATTGGCGGACAGGCTAAGCAGATCTATTCTGATGCCTCACGAGTGGTCTCTCAATCAATCTGTAGTAGATCAGATTTTTCTGAAGTGGGGCACCCCTTGTTGCGATCTTTTCGCTACCCTCAAAACAGCAAGTGCCCAGATTACTTCACACTATTTCCTTCCAGGCCAACCCTTGAGAGACTCTCTAACCCAGGATTGGCCTCGGGACTTCTTTATGCTTTTCCTCCCTTTCCATTGATTCCTCAAGTCATTCAGAAAGCCACCGTTTTGAGAGCCAAATTGATCCTCATTGCTCCATATTGGCCTCGACAAATTTGGTTTCCGTCTCTACATCATCATCTTCTGGTGCAGCCCTGGCATCTGGACCCAGTTCGGATCTTTTGATCCACCAGTCGGGTCAGCAGCACCGGGCCATTCATTCTCTCAACCTCACTGCTTGGTTGCTCCACTTACTTCTCTAGCCAGGCTTCCAATGATTTCTGACTCAGTCAGAGACATTTTAGTGTCTTCTTTAAAGTCGTCCACTAGAACTATTTATGCTAGCAAGTGGCGACGTTTTTCAATTTGGGCAAACGCCAGAAATATTGATCCTTTTACCGCTCCTGTACATTCTGTTTTGGATTTCCTGGCGGAGGTTTTTCATTCAGGATCTTCGTCATCTACAGTCAAAGTACAACTGGCTGCTATTTCCAAGTATCATGTTGGCTTGCATGACAATAACATCATGTCTCATAGGTTATGCAAGCCCTTTTAAGAGGAGTTTTTCTCCTAAAACCGCCTGTGAAACATCCTCCTCCGCAATGGGATCTAAACTTAATGTTGGCATCCCTAATTCTACCTCCTTTCGAACCGTCTGCTATGTGTTCTTTAAAGTTATTGACGTGGAAAACTATATTTTTACTGGCTGTTACTTCTGCAAGAAGAGTTTCTGAGATTCAGGCCCTCTGTATTCGTTCACCTTATCTGTTTTTTCATAAGGATAGGGTTTCGCTAAGAACTACCCTTCCTTTCTTCCCAAGGTTGTATCTCAAACCAATATTAACCAATCTATTGATCTACCAGTTTTCTTTCCTAACTATTCTGACAGAGCTGAACAGAAGCTGCACTTTTTGGATGTCCATCGTCAGCTCAGGTACTACTTGCATAGGACTAAACAAATTAGAAAATCAGACCAATTGTTTGTCTCCTATGCAGAAAACAGGTTAGGTCTTCCAGTTTCTAAAGTGACCTTATCTAGATGGTTGACTTCCACCATTTCCTATGTGTACTCTCTAAGGGGCAAACAACTATCTTCTAAGCCAAAAGCACATTCGACCAGGAGTCTATCCACTTCTGTAGCCTTTCAGGATAGACTTCCCATTGACACTATTTTTGCAGCAATTACTTGGGCCACGCCTCATACCTTTGTGTCTCATTACAAGTTGGATTTGGCCTCCAGAGATAGGGCCAGTTTTGGTTCCACAGTTCTCAAGAGTCTGTTCCATTGAGCCACCCGGGATACAGGTGCTAGGGACGCGGTCCCATCCAGCAAGAATGAAGGCGAGATTGACAACTTAACATTTAGAAGTTATGTACCTACCATAACGTTCCATGTTAGTTGTCTTCTCGCCTTCTTTCTTGCCCTCCCTCCTTCCCCCTGGCCTGGACAGATCTTGGAGAGTTCCTATTAGATTGCTTCCTCTGGAGCATTGTTATGAGGACTTCTTTTAGGAACCATGGTTCCTAATTATGTTAGGATAGTCTTTAGCAGGGTCAGTTAGCTGCCAAACGAGATCTGAGGTAGTTCCGCCTTGCATCATGGGATATAGGGTTGCCTCGAGCTGGTAAAAGGAGTTCTCGAGCTAAAGCAAGTGCCGAGTCAGAGCCGAGGATCGGCTCCGAACCCATCCAGCAAGAAAGAAGGCGAGAGAAGACAACTAACATGGAACGTTATGGTAGGTACATAACTTCTAATTTTTGCCTAAAGTCTATTCTGAATTCAATATTAATCAAGTTATTGAATTGCCAGTCTTTTTCCCCAACTATTCTAACAAATTGGAATACATGCTGCAAAAACTTGACGTACACAGACAGCTCAGATTTTATCTTGATAGAACTAAGGATATCAGAAAATCAGATCAGCTTTTTGTGTCCTTTTCGGAGGCTAGAAAAGGAAATCCAGTGGCTAAAACAACTCTATCTAAATGGTTATCAGACTGTATATCCATTGTTTATGCGAATGCAAACATGCCATTGATGCACAGACCTAAGGCTCATTCTACCAGAGCTGTTTCTACATCTTCTGCCTTTCAAGCTAAATTGCCCCTTGACAATATTTGTGCTGCAGCCACTTGGTCTAAGCCTCATACATTTATTATGCATTACAAAGTAGATAAGGCTGCCAGGAACAGGTCTTCCTTTGGTTCTACGGTGCTGAAAAATGTACTCCCATGAGCCACCCAAGATTGAGGGTGTTAGGGACTCTACCCATCAGTGAGAATAAACGTTGAGATTTAACAACTTCACATAAAGAAGTTATGTACTTACCATAAAGTTCCATGTGAGTTGTTTATCTCCCCTTTATTCTCACGGCCCTCCTCTTCCCCCTCCTGGCTGACAGTAGACTTAGAGGCAAGTACTATCCTGGCTCCTCAGTACTTCTTTTCCTTTGGAAAGTGTTCCCCTTTTAGAGTAGGGTAAAGGTATATGTATATAGGTATATGTATATATATATATATATATATATATATATATATATATATATATATAAAATATACATACATATATATATATATATATATATATATATATATATATATATATTTGCAGCAAACAAGATCTGATGTAATTCCAGCAGTGCATTGTGGGATAAGGGGCTTGGTCTCAAGCTACTGGTAAACCTTGAGCTTTGCTGTCGGCCGTGTCGGAGCCAAGGATCGGCTCCGAACCCATCAGTGAGAATAAAGGTGAGATAAACAACTTACATGGAACGTTATGGTAAGTACATAACTTCTTTTCTTCTATGTCAATGGCTTTACATATAAAGCAAATAACAAAAGGGAAAGAGGACACTCCTGCCTGGTTCTTCTGTTCAGACACAAATTATCAGAGAAGAGCCCTCCTACTTTAATCCTTGCCACAGATCACTCATATATTCTTCTAATGAACCTTATTATTTTATCAGGGAATGCAAATGCTTCCATTGTCCTACTCATAAAATCCCAGCTTATTCTATTGAATGCTTTCTCTGCATCAAGACCAACTAACAACAGCAGTATTTTCTTATATTCTGCTTTCCACTGGATCATCGTTGTTCTATTAATGTTGCCAAATGTTTGCCTCCCCTCCAGAAAACCACATTGATTCATATTTATCAATTTTGGCAACACCTTTGCCATTCTTCTAGTTATATAGACATAAACACTTCATAATCATGATTTAAAACTGAAATGTGCCTGTATAAGGCTGGGTCTGATGGGGATTAGTAGTCTTTAGGTATTACAGCTACCACAGCTTTCTTTCAGGATGTTGGTTTCTCCTCCTTTAAAATATTGTTAAACAACACCTTTCAAATCTTTATCACTTTCTTCCCTCCTTGCTTCCAAATTTCCACAAGAATACCATCTGTTCCTGAAGACTTTCCTACAGATTAACTCATCTCTCCTATATCTTAAATGTTATTGTTGAGCCTTATTTGCCTCTGACCTTGGCATACTTAAGTCTTTTATAAATATTTCCATTTGTGCTCTTTCTTGGTTTCCACATTTCGCTGATTTATACACATTTTCATATAATTTCTAAAATGCCTCTACAGGATCTCTAGTTATTTTCCTGTTATAGGCTTCCTAAGTTTGTCAACAACCCTTTCTAATTTCTGTTGCCTAAGTTGTGCTAAAAGTTTCTGTGCTTCGGAATTATCATCAAAAAACAGTTGCTTACCAGCAGTCTTTCTAAACGCATGCACGTTATCCAGATGCTCTCTTATTTTCTCTTTAGCACTTTGCTGTTGTACCTCTTCTTGCTCTATGAGATTCACCTTATTCTGCAATATTTTAACATTTGCCAACCCCTCTAAATAATTCCTGTTACTTCTTAGCCTTATCTGTTTCTTTTGTTTAAACCCTAGTTTTAAACTCCAGATCGTTTTATCACACTCACTAGCTATAACATCTGAAGAAATTTCAGTCTTCCCTAATAAGTCTTGATAATTTCCACTACCCATTCTTTAAATTCCTCTCTTTTTAACAAGTAGATGGGAAAAAAGCAATGTCTCATTTTTACTTCTTTACCCTGCATTTTTATCTTGGTTGTTTTGGAGCATGATACAGGGTTATCATGGAAAAAATCCCTCATATATGCCCTTACTCAGGGTACATTTTTTTGCAGCCTTTCTTGTATATAAGAATGGCATATGCAGTGTCTTATTTGCAAATATATATATTTGTGTTGATGACAATGTGTACTGCTGTGCACTTAATAATAATGGTTTATTACCACCTAGTAATAATTTTTAGTTTTGATCAAACTGTATCTGAAATTGTTTATCCTTTAACATATGATGTCCTTCCATATCACTGCCAAGGGTAGCTCAATGTTTAGACAGTTTACCAAAGCCTTAGGAATTTATAGACAGGGTACATCACATATGCTCCCTGCTCAAGGCATAGGGCATAATGGTGATGTACATATGGACATACATATGTCAGGACATCTTTGCCTCCAGTCTGAATGCCATCATTGACCATCAATCAGAACACTCCTTTTTCTGTGCTGGTTACCGAGCAGTGTCCCATTGGAGTTTCTTCTTATCTATTTCTAGTTTTATTTTGATGTTTTTACTTGTCATCCAGAAAGGGAAAATGTCAGTGTGGGAGGCAGATTCCCGATAAAGATCATCACTAGCAGTGTCTCTTCTCTTTGGGTGCTTCTCACAACCATACTCTGCCAATCATTTGTCCCTAAGACCCTACATAGTCCTATGTCCTTCTTGTCAATTTAGCTGGAGAACAAATGTCATAAATTGTTGGTGCAAGGTGCTATGGCAGAGTCTTCTCATCATGAAACTCAGCCACCTGCCAAGAAAAAGGCCAAAAAAACTCAGGTCTGATTCGTCTACTGTACCACCTCCACCTGGATGTCTCTTGAGGCTAGTGAAAGACTGGAGGATTGTCCGGTTGATTTCTTGGATTCATCTGCTTCAGTCCTGTCAGAGACTGGTATGGATCCAACTTCCCATGCATCCTCGGAGGCTTTGCAACCATCTGCTCTAGACATTGAAGAGGAGCCTCTGCTGATTATATCTGAGGGACTGAGGGGGATACCACAAATTCTAGTTCAGGAGGAGATTCTTACTATGTTGGTTGAGTATCAGCAAGGGTCTGAACCTCCTAGGGTTTTTCAGGCAGATGTTCATAAAAAGAAAAAACAAAAAAAATAAGCATATTTCCCCTGCTGTTAAAGATCTGCATCATGAATGGCTGGATTTTAACAAGGGGTTGTTAATGCCTTAATGGCCTTAAAGCCCCTTCAAGGAGCTTCTGTACCTGCTCCTCCCTGGTCCTGTACTCTTCGTAAAAGGCCCAAAGAGCAGGAGTTTTCTGATGAGGATCTTTGACATATTCTTCTCAAATCTCTTCTCTCTTGGATTGTAAATCTGAGGAGGAAGATTCTATTAGTCTAGACTCTCTCTTAGAAGAACTCTCCTTTAGGGATACTATTTCTCATATGATCGAATATTTCAAATGGGACTGTTTTTAGGTTTCTGATATTCAAAATAGGTATTAAGAACTCCTCCAGATAAAGTCTTCCAAGCCATCTGCTGTACTTCTGTTTTTTGCTGCCCTCTTACATATCTTTTCAGCAACCTCTGTTGCCCCTTATTCCCAACGTACAACCCCTAAGAAAACTGACAGATTTTACAAGGTGCCTGATGATTGTAAGTTTTTGTACAGATATCTTTCTGCTGATCTTTCTGTAGTGTCTGTCTCTTTTGACAAACTTCCTAAACTTTTGCCACCCACTAAACTTCTTCCTTATGATAAGGAGAGTAGAGCCATGGAACATCTAGTCAAAAAGGTATATTTTGCTTTTACCTTGGCTTTTAGGGCTATTAATTGCCAGACTCATGACCAGGTATGTTTTAGCCCTTCTTTCTCAAGCTTCTGAGGCAATTTCTGACCTCCCTGATTCAGAAGGGACGGTCCTGGTCCTTTCTTTAATGGGTTCGACCTCTCAAGTAGATCACCACTCTATTACATGTAGTCATGATGCAGCTGATGTTTCTTCTAGGGCTGCTGCATTTGGTTCTGTTTTGAAATGTTACTCTTGGTTTCATCTCCAGCCCTTACCTGATGATATTAAGGCTAAATTGTTGGATGCTCCTTTTGATAATAAAAACCTTTTTGGTTCTGCTGCTGCTGAGTTTTTAAGTGCCTCCAGGATAAAGGAAAGACCTTGCAGGAATTGAAACATATTTTTGTGTCTCTTATTCCTAACCTCCAGAGGAATTATCCATCCAAATCTGTTTTTGTTTGCAGACAGCCTCACTCTCCTCCTAAAGGTAAAAAAGGTTCTAGGCATGTAACCCCAGCTAGGTCTACTCAGACTTGTACTTCCTAGAAGTTCCTTTTCAAGACAAGCCTAGTTCAATCTGACAGTTTGCTTACCCTTTCCCTAGGCCAAGTTCCCTTATCTCTTCATCTTCTGCTGTATCTCCCCTGTTGATTAAGGGTTACTCAAGACTCTTGGGTTTATCCATCATCCACCAGGGATATTTCATGGTACAGAAATCTCTTCTTCCTTTTCCTGGCATCCCTCAGCCTCCTCAGAAACAGCTTGCTCTCTTTCTAGAACTGCTTCAGGCCCTTTTTGCTCAGGGCATTATTCAAGTTGTACATCCTACCCAAGAAGGGAAAGGTTTTAATCCAGGATGTTTGTGGTTCCCAGGAAGGAAGGCACCTGGGCACCCATTATGGACCTTTTTCAGCTCAACACCTTTCTAAAGGTCCCTTCCTTTCAGATGTTGTCCTTTCAAACCCTATTCCCTCCTCTTCTTCCTGCCAGGCCTTCTTGGTATCCCTGGACCTCAAGGATGCCAGTCTTTACATCCCCATTCTTCCCCTTTTCAAGACGTTTTTATACTTCACTGTTTCTTCCCTGCATTTGCAGTTCTCTGCTTTGCCCTTTGGCCTCTCTGCCGCCCCAAGGGTATTTGTCAAATGCCTCGTTCCTATCATTGCCATTTTCAGGTTGAGAAGGGTTCAAACTACTCATTCATGCTTCATCCTCCAAAGTCCTGCTTCACCACATCCAGTTTACATTTTGTCTGTTACAAAGTATGAGGTTCACCATAAACTTTCAGAAATCAGTCCCGGTTCCTTTTCAAGATCATGTTTTTCTCATTTGCAGAATCCAGACCATTCCTATGCTGGCATTCCTGTCTCCACCCAAGAGTCATTCTCTGATCACCTTTTTTCATTCTCTTCTTCCTCTGGCTTCTGTCACAGCCAGGGATTTTCTCAAGGGTCTAGGATTCATGGCCTCCACCATTCCTATGCTGCCTCTAGCCAGACCCCATATGAGAAATGCAGTGGTTCCTCAAATCAGTGTGGCTTCAACACTGTCATCCACCGGACTTCTTACTTCCTTTCCTTCCATGCCTCAAACTTGAACTTTAGTGGTGGATTCATCAGCTTTCTGTCAACCCAGAACTTCCTTTTCAACCTCCAGTCCCATCTCAGGAACTTTTATCAGCTGGCTCAGACAGGGTGTGAGGAGCCTCCGTCAGTTCCCTCAAGATCCAGGGCCTCTAGCCTCCTCATCAGAGGTCAGATCACAATGATGTAAAGGAAATGAGAGCTTTCCTTTTATCTCTTCAGGCGTTTCATTCTGTCTTTCTTCTAGGGCCTCTCCAAGTCTTCACAGATAATATCACAGTGATGTGGTATATCAACAAGCAAGTGGGCTACAGTTCTGCCTTCTTTGCAGACTTGCTGTTCAGGTCTGGGATCTAGCTGTCCAGTACTGAGTGACTTTTCAGGCTGTCTTTATTCTTTCAGAGCAAAATATAGTGGCAGACACCTTGAGCGGGTCCAGTAGACAGGCTCACAAATGGATGCCTCACAGACATGCATTTCTGGACATTTTCCATTGGTGGGGTACTGTACAGGTAGACCATTTTGCCTCTCATCTGAACAGACAACTTCCTTTTTTCTGTGTCAGAGTCCCAAGCCCTCTGGCCTGGAAGATGGATGTTTTCCTACACCTTTCCTCCCCTTCGTCTGATTCCGAGGGTCCTGCTGAAGATCAAGCAAGACTCTCCCAAAATCCTGCTGGTGACTCTGTTTTTGGCCCAGACAGCATTGGTTCCCCCTTCTACTTCACTTAGCCAAGGGCAATCACCACAAGTTAACTCAAAGGGTGGACCTTCTCACACAAGGCAAGGGGTCTCTGAACAATCCTCACTTATTCACTCTTCAGCTGATGCTGTGGATGTTATGATTTTGATTCCTTTTAGGCATCTCTTTTCAGAGAACTTCCTTAGGGTTCTGCAGGATGCCAGGAATCCCACTACCAGGAAACCATATTTGCCCAAATGGAAGAGATTTTTTTATTTGGTGCCTTTCTGGTGACCAGGATCCCTTTTCAGTGGGGATCCCTTTGGTTCTGTCTTATTTGTGTGAATTGCTCCATGCTGGATTGGCATATTGTCCAATTAAAGCTCACCTTTCAGCTATTTCTGCTTGTCTGCCCTTGACTCCTCCTGTTGCTTCTAGCCATGAGGTCAATTTATTAAAGGTGTCTTTCGTATCAGGTCTCCTATGAAGCTTATTCCACCTTCCTGGAACCTCAGTTTTGTTCTTGAAAAATTGACTCAGGCTCTTTTGAGCCCTCAACTTTAACTTCCTTGCAACATTGTACTTGGAAGACTGTTCTTGTTTTGGTTCTTACTTCAGCTAAGAGTCTCAGAATGCCAGGCTCTTATGGCTGTTCCACTGTTCCACCTTTCCTGGTTTTTCATAGGTTCATAGGTTGATACTAGCTTATCTGCCCTAGGGCATTTACAAGCCTAGCCAGAGTGTGTTTGGCTTTCGCCACCCTTCTTAGATTAGTTGACTGTGCCTCTGTATAGTAGGTCACAGAAGATAGCCCATTTAAGGTTAGTTTACCATGCCTCTGTCTAGCAGTGACACAGAAGAGATCCCAGGGGAAAATTAACGATCTCCCATCCAAATGTCAAGATTCTTCTTGAAGAGGGTCATTGTGGGGCTCTGTCTGACTTGGATTGGGATTTTGTTCCAGAGTAAGGGGAGCCTCTGGGATATGAATCTGTCCCTCCAGCATGTTCTATTTATTTCTATGCTGAGGTTTTAAGTCACTGAAGCGTGCAGTTCTCATGGATTTGGATTTCTTGAGTTTAGCATGTCCATTAATTCTGGGTTGGACATGGCTTTATACGTCAGGCACAGATCGCCTCTGAGTAGGCGGTAAGCAACTGAGTAGAGCTGGAGTTTCTTTAGCCTAACTGCGTAGGGCATCTGTTTGAGTCCCTTGATCCTCTTGGTGAGGTACTTTTGGGGTCTTTCTAGTTGTAGCAGGTGTCAGGTAAGGTACATCCCAAATGGGGCATTGTATTCAGTTATGGGCCTGATGAGTGATGAGTAGAGGGGCACAATGACCTCTCTTGATCTAGATGTGAACCCCTTCGTGATAAGGTGGGCTATATAGAATGTCTTTCTAACCACTTTGGCAATGTGATTGTCAAAGGAGAGATTGCAATCTACTTGGGTCCCCAAATCCCTTATTACTTCTTCCATACTTAATGGATTACCACCTATGTGGTAATTTGTGGGCACTTTGTTTTTCCCAAAGGGGATGACTATGCACTTTTTGTCATTTAGCTTTAGGCCATGGCTCTGGCACCAGTTATCCGTCTCTGTGAGACCTTTTTGGAGGATGCTTGTGTCAGCCGGCCAGTTGATTATGGCCCCCAGTTTGCAGTCACCTGCAAACTTTGTCAGCCATAGCCCTCCTGTGTTAGCATGTACCAAACAAGAGAGGTCCCAGGACTGAGCCTTGTGGGACACCACTTGTAACTGGTTTAGAGTCTGACATGGCACCTGCAATTCTGACCATGTGGGTTCTATCCCTAAGCCAGTTTACAACCCATCTTGTGACATAGGGGTTGATATTTAAGCTGGTGAGCTTATTTATGATGCCTGAGTGGGGTATTGTGTCGAAGGCTTTTGCAAGGTCAAGGTAGGCTGTGTGGACTACCTTCCCTTCATCTATGGCCTTGGTGACTGTTTCAAAGAAATTGACCAGGTTCAAGAGACAAGATCTGCCCTTAACAAAGCCGAATTGGGTAGGATCCAGTGTTTGGAGGTTCCCAATGTCTTTGTTTATGAGTTCCATGGTGATACGCTCCATAGCTTTGCAGACCAGGCTAGTTAGGCTTATAGGGCGATAGTTTCCGTGGTCTGTTGTGGCACCACCTTTATGGAGTGGGACCACTGTTGCAGTATGCCATTCTTTGGGTACATATCCTGTTGTAAGGCTGAGACTGAACAGTGATTTTAAGTGAGGTTTCAGTTCTTCTTGGAGCTCATGTAAAACGCAGCCCAGGACACCGTCTGGTCCCATTGATGCTGTGTTTTTTGCTTTGGAGAGCTTTTCATACTAATTCTTCTTTTATGCCCAAGGTGTTTAATAAGCTGTCTCTTAATTAGTCTATTAATTTGCCCTCCTTTTTTCTTTCTCGGCAGTCTGCTAGTGAGAAGGTTCTTCACACTTTGGCTTTGCATAGGCAGCAAATCTGAGCAACTTTTTGTTTCATTTCATCCTGGATCTCTGGATTTGCCTGTTTCTATGCAAACCATATCCTCTTGGATCTCTAAAGCCATTTCTTTTTGTTATTCCTTTCATTGTAAATGTCTTTCTGCCTTTATAAAGGCTCATTCTACTACAATTGTTGCCTCCTCTAGTATATTTTTCAAAGGTTTGGATACCAATTCCATCCTTGAGGATGGTACTTGGATTTCTGTCAATACTTTCACTAAGCATTATAAGTTGGAAGTTGTTTCCAGAGCAAGAGCTGGCTTTGCCAATGCTATACTGCACACGTTTTTAAAGGACTCTTCTGTGCCTTCCTCCTCCCAAGTTTCCTCCTGAGCTTTTGCAGTCTCCCTTATGTTAAGAATACCACAACACTTGACATGGAAGGACATAGTTCAGTTGTGTAAAATCTTATCTTATCTTGTAAAATCTGCAGTATTTGCTCCTTCCGCCCCCTTTTTTTGCTCTGCCCTATTCCTTCTGTCTTCCTGACCTAGAATTTCTTTCTTTTCTTTTTTCTCCTTCTGGATGCACATATTCCTCCTAGTTCCTAGGACTGATTGTTCCTCCTGGGGCTTTTCAGTCCCGAGGTGTGTACATCTGTACATCAATTTTATGACCTATGCCTTGAGCGGTGAGCATATGTGTGATATACATCTATAAACTCCTAAGACTTTGGTATACTGCCTGGATGTTGGGCTACCCTTAGCAGGGAATCTCTTATTATAAGAATACTGCAACAGTGAAGAGAAGGACATCTACTGCTATGGTAAGATTTTACACAACTGTACTGTTCTGAATTATCTTGGCACAACATGAAAGTCCAGAAATAAGTCAAATTTAGTGTATCTTATTATTTATTTATTTTTTTTACTTTATTAGCATAATATCTTAGTCTCTCTAATGGAAATGTTTTTAGTTTCATTTCACAACAAGCACTTTTTTTCTCATGGGGACAAACATAATATATGTAAAATCATAATTATGTTTTGGTTTTATGGAGTAGGAAATAAAGCCACAATTTATTTGCCCCTCCCCATGATATTTTCCAGAACTGATAATTTAGTAAAGACAAAAGTGAAAGCATTGCTAGGAATTGTGATTTGGCACTCAGAAATTCAGTATACAAATATTCTTTTACCTCTAAAGACACAATCTAACTCCAAGTTTTAACTAAATAGCCAGACTTTGTGCCCAAATATTTATCTTGAAAATGCCAACACAAACTTGTTTCAGAGATGTAACTGTGTATTGAAAGTTTCACCAGCAGACCTTCATGGCCATTAGAAAGTGCAACCATGCCAAGTTACATTATATTAGGATCATATTAGGTCTGGGTATTCAGGCTTTGTTCGTGGTGGCAAAATGCAGCCCATATCTAGAGTATATCTTAACTATGTTGTCATTGCTTCAGAAGTAAAAAACATAGATATTCCACCAAAGCAAGATTTCTGATACTGTGTACAGGTCCAGGCTTACACTCCATGTACTGAGAAAGGTAATAAGCTGTCATGAAAATTTGGAATGTGTTGCAGTGAAATGCTTGAGGACAGAATGTCAGTCTTCAGTGTGTTTTGTACACAAATGTCCTTTTATAATTCCTTAACACCTTTTTTGTGAGCAGTCATATCATAGAAGAAGTAGCATACAGTCTCATAACAGATTCCAGGTAAAATGTATCAGAGGACTTTTGGTGATAAAAGTCTGACATTACACTCAGTTTCCTTTTGAGACTATATGGCCTGTGTGGGTGAAGGCAATGTGCAGAACATATTACATGTATTAAATTGCCATTATACCTGAAGCAAAGTTTCATAAATAGTTCAACAGATAAGGTAACATTTCTGTTATTGCGTATGAGGAGAGTACCGAGAGAGGCTGTATGTTGCCATGTATATCAGCACTGATATACATCTGATTGGGTTTTTTGGGGGGAGGGCTGGAATAATGTTCTTGAGTGCATTTTATTATAATTTCCTGAAATTTTTCTTATGAAGTATCTCAGGATAACAGACAGATGGCAAACACAGGTACCAAATGCAATGTTTCAGAGGCCCTTTGGTGTCACATACTGACATTATACCTGTGGAGGGAGATATATTACCTTCACTTAAATGGCAATGTCAAATTAATATGCAGAATGCAAGTGCACTAAATTGTCAATACAGCAGAAGTGCAAAAATCATAAGTATTTTGTCATACAATTCAACATTTTTGGAACTGCATATAGGGTGAGACCAAAACTTCAAGCAGTAGCAAAGGCAGTATACAGCAGTTTAAATCAGGACTGAGGAGTGAAATCTATAGGAACAGAATAATATTTTGAGTTCATAATAGTTTAGGGGGAATGACTGGTAATCTGTAGAAATCTAAGTGATAAAACAAGAATCATCACACCAACATGTGTTGAGATGGGGATATTCAAACCAATAAAGACAAATGATATATAATATATAAGATGATATATAATTTGTTATATCTGATATAATTACAACTCAATCAAGATATATTCTAAAACATTTTTGTATTCTCCATAATGACCAGAAATACATCACTACACTCCTAGTGTAAACTGAGTATAACTTAAAATGCCAGATTGTGATGGTAAAGGTATATGAATTCCTGCATCTGTTACCTAAAAGGTCATGTCTTTGGCTCCCATTGAGATTTCATTATGAAACTTTTGAGGTATGCAGTGTCAGAATAATCAGCTAAAAAATGGGCCTAGACTGTTTTTTTACCTTAGGGATTTCAATATTTTTCAATACTAAATCTGATCCAAACACCTTAGCCACTTCAGACTATGTATTTTAGCTACAGTATGTAATAATAAACAAATACATATTTTATTTCTTTTGAAATATGTAAGATACTTTTTAAGGAGTGACAACTTAGTAAGTGAACACGTATTTTAGACCAATGTTGTATTCTTAACACTTGGGGGGTTTAATGATGGGATGGAATCAGCAATAAAGGGAAACTAATGCTGCTGGACCTGAATTCATTCTCAAGTCTACCTTCACATGCTAGACTCAATTTTTGCAAAATTACCAAGACTGTACTTTATATATCATGAAGAAAGTAGGTCCGAAAATAAAAAAATAAGACTGGATGCACAGGTCTCAACATAAAAAAACACTCCTGCTGCTCACAATGATGCCAGGACTAGAAAAAAAGGCAGTGTATAATCTACAGGATATGGAAGCATTCTTACCACAGGGCTAGACCAGACTTAGGAGGAGGGTGCCGAGCTGTGGTAAAAGGAAGAAATAGTCCAAAAAACACAAACTGACAGGCCAAGTAAGGAGCAGAGAAGGGGTGAAAGAGACTGCTGGGGATAAGGAAAAAATTATGTCTTGTTAATTTTATGCAGGAAATCCAGAACTGTCACACAGAGGATATATATATATATATATATATATATATATATATATATATATATATATATATATATATAAAATACTTGTACAACAAAAAAACTATTAAAAGCTACAGATAATAATTTAAGATCCTTAATGCAATAGATTACATAAAAAACATTATTTAGATCAAGAGACATTGAAAGAAACTGAAAAAATAAGCAATGGAGGCAGTAAGAAAAGATTAAAAAATGCCAGAGGTTTTTGAAAGGTATAGAAAAGAAACATGGACATGAGAGAAAAGAAAAGATCTGGTATTGATTAATATGTATGCAAAACAAACCAATACATTGTAGCTTCAAATATATTTGAAGACAAATACAGTCAAACACACCTGGATGTGGTCAGCTTCACAATACAAAAAGTAATATTACAAAGGGGAATGCAAAAAAAACTGCTGAGGTAGAAATTAAACAAACAAAAACATGAAGAAATAAACATCTGCAAAGTGAAGAATTTAGTGTGAAAAGTCCAACATAGAAAGTATTCCAAAACAATAGCCAGTGGGTCCCCAGTCACATATAAGAGCCAATTATTATACTTTCTGACAGCAACAACAGGGTATTCACCTACAAAATAAATCCAAGACTTCTGTTGTAGCCTTAGAGACTTCAGTGCAACTCAGTGCTGAACTTAACCACAGTACTCATTTTCCTCTGCATAATGGCATTTTGCTTTTATGTTACAAATGACAAAATATTTTTCTGAAAAAAAAAATATAATTTTACTTCTGGTGTAATATTCAGGACATGAATTTCACCATACTAGATCCAACCTTTCCTTTCCCTGTTTTAAAAAAGAGCTTAAATCCCACCTACTAAGCTTGAAATTATGCCGTTGCCTTGACAACACGTAGTGTAAGTCTGACCTACTGTATAACCTGTTGCATCTCCTAACATTCTTTCACTGTTAGTAACTTCTACTTGAACTAACCTTCTAAACCCTCAGGTCTACTACTATAGCCCCCTCCTTTCTCTCCCCCTCCCATCTTTTTCCCCCTAATTCCTATCAGTGTCTATACATTGTCCTTCTTTTGAACAATGATTATCTTTTTGTTTTTATTCTCATATGTAGTAAATTTTAGACCACTGCTATCAGTGCAGCCCTTAATGTTCATCATTTTTTTCTTTTGTTTTTCTCTTTATAATTAATTTCGTATTTGCATTGTTGTCTTTAATAGTTTTTGTCCTGTATGTTTACCTTTGCTTATGTTTGCTAGGGCTCTTTCCCCTTGGGTCTCCACTGAAAATAGGTTGCTTACTATCAATGCAATGCTAACAACCTTTTCTTTTTGCAATTATTTTTTATTGTGATTGTTATTTAATATTTGTATATTTTCACTTTATCTTTACTTATGTTTGCTGGGGCTTTTCCCCTTGGGTCTCCACTGAAAATAGGTTTGTTTTCAAACTCATTTGGACTAACCCGGTTAACAAATGTGAAATAAATAAATAAATAGGTTACAGTATTTTAAGTTTTTAGACATTCTTTTGCTAGGGTGCCTCATGTATTCCTACATATGGAGAGCTTTTCCCGTACAGCCTTCACATCCCCAGTGTGACGGTTTTGCTCCCACAACCCAGTCTCAAATTATAGTACTTCCAAGGTCACACTGACCAAGAGCGAAGGGAATAAATGTGTTTCTGTTTCATTTGAGTTAATGTGATATCTGAGATAGTATATAGAGAAATCCGGAGTCTACTAGTAAAGCCCCCTCATTGAGACCTACTCATTGCTATGCTGGTATGAGATCAATGCTGTTATTCAGAGAGACTGGGGCACAGCTGATGAAACTTGGGGCTGGGAAGAGCACACAAAGAGCATATAGTCTAAAATATTATGATTTACTGTTAGTGTGACCTCTCCTTGAAGACATTCTGTTATGGTAAGCATTTTGTACCCTTAGCTCAAAGGGTTAAGGTTATGAGCTATTAATGGGCTTCATCCTGTAGTCCTGGAGTTGATTCCCTCAATTTTTACTTACAAACTGTATGACTATGAGCACGTCAGTTAACTCGGCAGTGTTCCCTGGTTGCCCCTAAATATCCACAGTTGTGTCCAGTAAGTTTACTTATTTAAGAATTAAATAAAGTAAAATAAATGTTTTGCAGAGAGCTTGAATTTATACCACTTATAACTTATCAGTGTCACTAGTCTTTTTAAAGGACGTCTACAGACAGAAGCTGAAAATCATATATTTTAATGTTGCCATAAAGTTTGACACAATCCATACTTACTAAAAGCACAATGACTGCTCATTTCTAATGTTTGTGTGTGTGTGTGTGTGTGTGTGTGTGTGTGTGTGTGTGTGTGTGTGTGTGTGCGCGTGTGTGTGTGTCTTTGTGTATTCTAACACTGAATGCCTTTTGAGGAACAGACACCCTGACCACATTTTTGTTTGGTCAACTGTTTTTAACCCACAATGCACTGTGAGGGCACCGCTGATGAAATTAGTTTGCCATAGTCTGTGCTGTCAGATTACAGTTGCATTCACTTAGAATGGAAGCAGTGAGACATACAGATAAGTTTGAGAATCATCAGTAAAAGTGTCAGTGACTGGTTTGCAATGACTGTTGTATATTTGTTTCCTACATATATGTTACACAGTCTGCAAAAACTTCTTGTTAAATTATAAAGAAACAGCTGCAGTACCGTAGTCTTTTAAACAGTAGCATCTTTGACCTTTTCCTACTTTCCTTTCCTTTCCTTGGCCAACTAGAGCATTGTACTTCCTGCCTTGTAAAGCTCAGATATTCAGTGAAGTGGAGTGGCTGTCAGTGGGTATCAGGTTTCTTCACTTTAGATTGCAAAGAGTTTAATAGTTATTATGGCCTCAAATACAGGGAAAGAATGCAACTGTAAATGACAGTACACAGTAAAAGAGTCTTGAATCCTTGGAACCCATACAGCTTCATGACTTCAATGAGTGTGATATAACAAAAATGATCTGTGAATATTTTGCTATATGTATTTTCCTTGGTAAAAAACGTTCAACTGTGATGGACAGAATGAAACAAGAGCAAATTCTTTAAGAAAAGTATCTTGATTTTATTCAACCCCAATATGATGTGCACTGAGAAAGCCTACTAAGATAGAAATGTCACTGAGGGGAAGAAATGTCAGTTTATGGTTTTTGTTTAATATATGGGAATATGCATGTCATTCACTGTGGAAGAAAATGCAGTTTTAGAAAGGGGAATGTTGTGTTTATGTCATAATTGCCACTTAAGGCTAAACCTTCACCATTCCTTATATTTTCAATTTTATCCTGCAGTTTCCTTGACTAAAGAAGTGATTCATTTTTTGCCATATGTAACTGAGTTCTTTAAATTGTTCTTTTGTAAGCTATTTTAATTCCATTTACTTGTGAATTTTATTACAATGCACTACCCTCTACTAGTAGTACTTAGCAAGTTTATATAGTCTGATCTTAGGATGGCTTGCATATGGTATTTTTTTACCACATTATATAGTTATGATATGCTGGTTTTGAAGGATTTTCTTGGTCTTACAGTACTTGCCCAATGCTTGTACTGATGCTGCCATTGGTACTGTTGGTTGGCATCCTGTACCTTGGATCTGAGTTACTGCTGAGAATATTTTGCATTTGTAAGAATGTACTAAACAAATGCTTTTCCTGAAGTTTGGTAGGATGGTTGTGGAAGGTGCGTGTCTGTGAGGCTGATGTATCTGCTGCACAATGAACTCTGTTTATGTCTTCTCCCAGTCTTAAGGTTGCTACTTCATTTTAGTTTGCACTGCCTCTCTTTGTACTGTGCTGCTTTATTACCCTAGCACAGTGAGTGTTTCCAAGTACCACCCAGTTTAGACTTTTCTTACAGCATGCTTAGCATACACTTGCAGTACAAGGCAACATTTTCTTCCAGGACTGTTACTCCTACCTATTTGTGGCCACATCATACACTTTCATTATCTCTGGGTAATATTCTTGCAATGCAGAATCAAATGTCAATGCATGCTTCCAACTTAACAAGCTTAATAGCTCATTGCTCAAGGGTAAGAACCAGAAGGAAAGCAAAAAAGTAAGGAGAGTGTTATGCTTCACAAAATTAAAAAAGTTCATACATAAATACGTATTACACAAATGATTTCTTCCTCATAAATCTCTAAAGGCATCTGACACATCATTGCATTCTGAAGATATAGTGTAATTACATTGCATAATTACACTTTACTAAAATGTTTTGCAAAATGTCAGAGGGAGAAATTTGTATGTATCCTATTTTAGAGTATTGATGGTAATTTGAATTGTTTTTCACGTTTAAGGATTATAATTTGCTTATATTTTTCTCCAAAGATGCTGAAGAAAAGTTACAGAAGCAAGAGACTGAACAATCAACAGTGCAGCAAGTAAAGCCTCTAGCTAGCCAAGAGATTTTCAGTCTGCAGGAGACCTGTGTGCTGCTGCGGTTAGTAATTTAACATAACAAAATGAATGCTAGAAATATTTTTTTACATCATGTATTTTTAATTTTGAGCTTTCTTTTCAGTTAGACAAGTCTGAAGTTAGTTTCTGTGATTTTGATACTTTGCATCGGTAGTATGTTCCTTTTATGGTAAAACTAAATAATTATATATGAAATATGATTACACTTTGGAAGACTTGTAAAGCTTGATTGCAACCTAGTATTCTGTTTTGAGGGTTGTCTGAAAATAATATTAACTGTGTCAGTTAAACTTCTTATACATTGAGGCACACATACATATTACAGGATAAAACTTTGAAAGAAAAATGACTCACAAGCACATAAGACTGAAAACAGAAAACCAAACTCACAAGCACCATAAAAGAAAAACAGTAGTAACTGTGTCAAAATATTTTTTTTGCAGCAGCACATGCCCCCCCCCCCCCCCGCACACACTGAGAATACTCCCTGACACCCCTAGTGAGTGGTATCTAGAGACTTCAAAGCAAGGTGGGGCTACAGTGAGTAACTATGTGGTGGGTGGGGCTGCAGTGAGTAACTATGTGGTGGGTGGGGCTAATACAAATGTAGTGGAACTTCATTGGGGCAGTTCATCTCTTATCATTGTTACGGTATTAAATAAATACGCTGTCTTATGCAACAGTAGGGCAGCACAGCAGTTATTTGCTTCTCAGATATCTTGATTGTACTGTGGTAGAACATTTCTCACAAGACTACCTCAGCATTAAGTAGTGCTGTTTTCCCCAAAAATTATTTACAAGTTATATGTAGCTACATAGACAGAAAAGACACATTTGGACAAAGATAAGATGAAAAAAAATTGATAAGGTTATTTGCACTCTTTGACAAGCTGCAGCCATTGAGCACTTATTTCATAGAAGAAGTTGTAAAACTTCTCTCAGTTATACACTTCCACCAATTCCCTCAATCACACACACACACGCGCGCACACACATACGCACACACGCACACACTCTACATAAACTAATATTTTTAGCAAATCATTTAAAAAACTTCTAGACCTACCGCAGCATGAACAATATTAACTTCCATTTCTTCTAGCACACAGCAATGAGTAGTTTCACAATTAAAATAAAATTGGGCAGAAAGGGTATTCTGGGCTGAACTGCCTATTATAAATTATATCTGATTAATGCACATCAAGTGACTTAGTCCAACTTTAATAGTATAAAGTTGTGTGGTAATTACTTATGCTGTTAGAGCATATTTTTCTGTTTATGATTTGTCTTTGGCCAGCTCAGAAAGTTTTTATCTTTTCCAGTACATTTTAGGAAAACATGTCATTTGGTTTGTCATGTTGTTTGGTCTAACATTGCTACATACTCAAGTGTGCTAGCTTGCACTGCATTTGAATTGTTTTTACTGCTGTTTTAACTACTTTTCAGTATATGTGTATATATATATATATATATATATATATATATATATATATATATATATACATATATATGAATGACTAAAACACTTCTTAATAAAAAAGAACGACGAAGGAGCCAGTAGCTAAGCTTTCATCCTTTTAATAGTATCAAGAACTTGATACTATTAAAAGGACGAAAGCTTAGCTACTGGCTCCTTCGTCGTTCTTTTTTATTAAGAAGTGTTTTAGTCATTTGTATTCCTGATCTTCTTAGCTCTGAGTACAGTTTAGTGCTAATATATATATATATATATATATATATATATATATATATATATATGTGTGTGTATATGTATATATATATATATATATATATACATAAAATACTTTTCCTTTAACTAGTGTAGTACAAATTCAGATTTGCTGTATCCAGGATTGCATGTAAGCTCCTGAGCCCCCCCCCCCAAAAGCTTTCTGTGTTGGAGGGAAGCCTTCTAGATTATCAGTGGGAGTGGTAAGCACTAGGTAACCTATCTACCACATAAGGAGTGGTTCTGGCCCAGAAATTGTAGTTTATGGCCGTTTGGGAAGTTTTTCCATTTCTCTCAACTTTCTGATTTAAAAGCCTGCATTTGCACTTGTTTCCCCCCTTTCCTGTAACTAGTTTAGTCCAGATACAGATTCTTAGTTTTAGCACTTGAATTTGCTTATTCATGATCAGCACTTGTTCAGAACTTGTAAGCACTAAATAACCTACTTATTACTACAGCACTCAACCTCTCATTACCTAGAGGAAAACAGTTTTGGTACTTACTTTCCTCACTTGCTTAGAGAAAAACAGCTCTTGTACTCACTTTCCTCACTTATCTAGAGGAAATTAGTTTTTTATTAAGGCATGTCCAGGGGTCAGCTCCCAGTGTTCTCTCCTGTCTATCTGATGAATCTAGGCATCTTGGGGCAATGTAGAAATTGCCTCATGTACACAGACAACCCTCACCTCCTACCACCCAACACTACAACCTGTGAGAGATGCACTTATCCAGCCAAACTGGAGGTAAAGCTCTCTCCAATCAAGACTGACCTTGACAGTCAAGAGGAGAAGGTAAACACTTGCACCACACCACACTCATCACATAGTCTCACTAAATCTACACCACCAAAATCCACACATAGAAACACAAAAACATTTGCAGAGGCTCTCAATAATAATCTGCTCAAGCAACAGAGACCTCCAAAGCAGAAATGCAAGCAACCCCCCCAACACAACCCAAATGACACATAGCCTGCAGACTCAGTGTGTCACTCAACCACAGCCAGTAAGGCAAAACAACTTACCCAACACACTAGTTATAGGTGACTCTATAGTCAGGCACACTGATGTCCCACTCACCAGGCTAAACAAGGAGAAGGTTACTGTCAGCTGCCTGTCAGGTGCCAGGATCCGCCACATAACCCACGCACTCAGGTCACTCCACAACAAGTACAAATGACTTTGTCATTGTCCATGTTGGTGTGAATGACCTGAGACGTACCTCCCTGGACTACATGAAAAGAGACATGGAAGAGCTCTCCGATCTTGTAGCCCAGGCAGGTATGACCCTAGCCCTGAGTAGCATTCTGCCATCACCCAGAATGATGCCACAGTACAAGGACAAAATGATTGACTTCAATAATTGGCTAAGCTTCTGGTGCCATTCTAAAGGGATCCAGTATCTGTCTGCCTGGGATGACATAGTCGACAGACCATGATGCTTTGCCAGAGATGGCCTGCACCTGTCACCCCCTAGGATTCTGGGTACTGGCTAAGGTTCTTGCCGCCCCTATAGTGCTTTTTTTAGGCAAGGTTCAAATGACAAATTCTCCACCGTAACAGGAACAGGCAAGCAAAAACTGAGGGTGATGCTACTCAATGCTAGAAGTCTAAATCTCACAATGCACTCACTCGAGACACTCTGTAAAATGGAGAACATCGATATCTGTGCAGTGACTGAGACCTGGTTCAAGGTTCCAGAAAGCACCCCTGCACTACCAGGCTATAACTCATACCACACTTTTCGGCCATGTAATCTGGACCGGAACACCAAAGGTGGAGGTGTGGCCATATTCATTAAGGATATCCACACCTCCAGATTAGTTGCTCAGCATAATGCAGCCGAGATTATCCAAGTGCAACTAACTCTGGGCAAAACTGCAATCCAAATTGTAGCTTGCTACAGATCACCCACCATGCCTTAGGATTCCCACTCCTCTTTTCTTGATGTACTGGAAAATATTAGGGTTCAATCAAACACCCTAATAATGGGCGATTTCAACTACCCCACCATTAACTGGGAAAACTACTCATGTACCAACTCCTTCACTCAACAGTTTTTGGAATTCATAAACTCCAATGCCCTGGATCAACTTATCCACACCCCCACCAGGGGCAACAATATCCTAGATCTAGTCATTACCAACATGAGTGACCGGTGTTCCACACCTGTAGTCAACACCTCATTGGTCCGATCCGACCATAAGTTAATTACCCTAGATATCCACATCCTGTCCCCACCCCCCCATTAAGGAAACCATGGTAAAAAATGTATCCAAAGCCAACTTCATGCTTCTTAAGACAGAAGTGGTGAACTTCATGACACCCATGCAGATGGACAATACAGTTCCGACTACTGAATCCTACACAATTGCACTTTATAAGCACTTACATGAGTGCATGGATCGTGCTATCCCAAACAGGACCAAGACGCTATCCTCCAAAAAAAGGAAGCCAATCTGGTGGTCGCCTGCCATAAACAAACTGTACAACAGAATGAAGAAACTGTTGCAAAAGAGAGTAAAATCCCATGAGTGGGGGAGCTTCCTGGTCAGCCTCAGTAAGAAGCTGCGATCCCTGATAAAATCCTCCAAAGCTAGTTATGAAAACAAAATCGATACTGATTCTAAAGACAACCACAAAGCATTCTATAGCTATGTCAAGAATCTCAATGACAACACTCAGATCTGGTCTGAGTTACAGCACAATGGCACTAAATATACAGACCCAACTGATATTGCCAACATCTTGGCAGATAGGTTCAGTGCTAACTTTACCCCCCTCTCACCCCTAAAGAGCCCATCTCTAAGAATGCAAAGTTCCTGTAATCATGGCTGCACAGGTAAAAATCACACTCTCCAAAGCCAGTAACACTGCATCCATGGGACCAGACAACATCCCAGGCTGCATTCTACACGAACTACAGGATGAACTGGCACCCCATCTAAGTACCATGTTCAATCATAGCCTCACCTCAGGCTTTCTGCCTGCTGAATGGTGCACAGTGATGGTTATCCCACTCCACAAGGGGAGAGCCACCATTAGCCTGATGAGCCTGGTCTGCAAGGCCATGGATCGTATCATCATGGAACTTATAAACAAAGACATTGGTAATCTCCAAACTCTGGACCCCACCCAGTTCGGGTTTGTAAAAGGCAGATCATGTCTCCTAAACCTGATAGACTTCTTTGAAGCAGTCACCAAAGCAGTAGACAAGAGTAAGGTGGTTCACACAGCCTATCTAGATCTTGCCAAGGCTTTTGACACCATCCCCCACACTGGAATTATAGATAAACTCACTAAACTAGGTATAAATCCCTATGTCACAAGATGGGTTGCCAACTGGCTCACTGACAGAACCCACACTGTGAAAGTAGCAGACTCCAAATCTGACTTCAGACCAGTGACAAGTGGAGTACCACAGGGTTCAGTCCTGGGTCCTCTCCTGTTTGGTATCTACTTCTCTGAAGTACAGGCTAACACAGAAGGTCTTTGGCTAACGAAGTTCGCAGATGACTGCAAACTAGAAGCTTTAATCAAAACTCCTAATGATGTGGACATCCTACAAAAGGGCCTCACTGAGACAAATGCCTGGTGTCAAAGCCATGGCCTCAAGCTCAATGCCAAAAAGTGCATTGTCATCCCCTTTGGTAAAAACTCTGTACCCATGAACTACAACATAGGTGGTAGTATACTTAACACCGGAAGTGTGATAAGAGACCCCGGGACACAGGTGGACAGTAGTCGCTCCTTTGATAATCTCATCAGCACAGTAGTCAGGAACTCCTTCTACATGGCATACCTCATCACAAAAGGTTTCTCATCCAGAAAAAAAGAGGTAATTGTTCCCCTCTACTCATCACTCATTAGACCCATTATAGAGTACAACGCCCCTTTTGGTATGTACCTCACAAGACATCTACAACAACTGGAAAGGCAGCAGAAATACCTCACAAAGAGGATTACCGGCCTCAAACAGATGCCCTACACAGACCGTCTCAAAAAACTCCAGCTTTACTCCGTCGCATATCACCTACTCAGACATGATCTCTGCCTAACATACAAAGCTATATCAAACCCAGAGCTGTTGGACATGCTCCACTTAAAGAAATCCCAGTCCCTCAGAGCTACACGCTCTAGGGACCTAAACCTTGTCACCACAATAAACAGAACATGCCGGAGGGATAGATTCCTGTCCCAGAGACTTCCCATACTCTGGAAAACTACCTAGCACTATTAGCACTCTTCAAGAAAAATCTTGATTGGATGGGAAATAGGAAATAGGAAATTCACCCCGGGATCACCTCTGTGGCTCTGCTCGACAATGGCACAGGAAAATTATTTTCTTGGGTGGCAAAAGCCAGGGTACCTTTTTGGCTGGGCTTGTGTAGGCCCCAGGGCCAATAGCCTAGTACCTACCTATGAACCTATGAACCTGTGAACAACCACATGATTGTAGTTCATACTGTCACTGAATTTTTCCATTAAACACACATATGTTTGTATTTATCCATATTCAAGTCTTTGTCATGCAAATGTGTTAATTCAAAAATCAACCATTGCTATAGAGACAAAAGATCAAAGATGAGACAGCAAATCTGCACCATGAGCCAAGCAGAAATGCTAATACCATGGACTGGTACATGCGATTTCCTAGAAAGGGTCTTTGTAATTAATGTCAGATTTATTTTCCTCCTGATTCTATCACAGACTGTGGAGGTTCAGGAAAATCTGGAGGTCACATATGCAGTTTTGCATAAAGGAATGCTGACTTTATAACCTATAACCACCTGAGCCCACCTGCCCAAAATGCACACAGAAACACATGGCTACATCTGTGCAGCTTCTTACAACTATGTGGTCATTCTGAATGACAGGCATGTGGAAGCATACAAAGAGTAACTTGCCCAATTAGTATTTTTTGCTGTCTGTGAATAAGTTAAAAAATAGACTCATGAGTTGATATAAGTTTGCGAGGTTGTTGTCAGTGTGCAGGATGCTAGTGGTAGGCACTGCTAGTAAGCAAAGTGAAGGCCAGATTGTCTGTGGTCACTTTGAAAGAGTTAGAAAAATAATACATTTTGGAGAAGGACTGTAAAGTTCAGAGTCCCTTGATCAGTGTATCATAATCAAGTCAGCATGCCACTATTTGCTTTTCCAATTATACTCAAATGGTGTAAGGCATGTGTCCTGAGTTGAACGTGGATATAAATAAATTGATGAGTTTGGTAGACTAACCACTCAGAACTATCACTTCAGGGATGGACATAGAAGGATATGACAGACAATGTAGCCAGACTATTCCATATGCATCTGGCCATTAATTCACACAGCCCATCTACTTCCCAAATGTCATGACTCCAGGAAAGGGGAATGGAGGGTGGGGGTTATAATGACAAATGTGTGTAACAGTCTGATATGCAAAAGCGTGTGAGTCTCAGTTGCTGGGCTATATTTAAGGCAACTTACATGACTGCACATGGTCTGCATTAAGACATTAAGAAATTGTGTCTCATTGAATCCTACAGGCTGCATTTGTAAAGTAAAAGGGCAAAATTATTTATATTAGCATTATAATTTTTCCTGATTTAAGGGAGGGACAACAGCCCAGCAGCATAATAGCACCAGCTTCCCCTGCCCTTAGAATATTCCTACTCAGAGATTATTGAAAGTTAGAATTTTTTTTTCTAGAATCTGTCAAGATGTTGGGTGAGATAGGGAAGAAATGGCTCCTGAGGGTAGTCATAACAGTATGGAGAGAAAGGGATATCTCAGATGACTGGAGAACAAATGTACTAGTGCCATTGTGTACAAGAACAAAGGAGACATCCACAACTCTGGGCAGTACAGAGGTATCAAACTCTTGTCATGCTGCATGAAAGGTCTGGAGAAGATGACTGATAAATGAATGCACTGAGTTGTAGAAAGTAAGATGGGAGATGAGCAGTTCATATTCAGATCATGATCTGGCACAGACACCCTGATGTTTGAGACAGATAGTGATGAAGAAGCTAGAAATGAAGAAAGAATCCAACTGGACATTCTTAGACATGGGAGAAAGCATTTGAAAAGGTTTCCAAAAAGCTGATTTGGGCAGTCCTTTGGTGGTTTGAAGTCACAGAAACATTGGTAGAATTAGTACTGGCTATGTACAAGGACCGAATGACTCAAGTATGAACAGTATTCGGTCTCACAGATGGGTTCCCAGTAGGAGTGGGTGTGCATCAGGGTTTAGCTCTGAGTCACTGCAGTTCATACTTCTGATGTGTTGCATTAGCAAACATGTTGGCAGGGACAGGTCAACAAAGTTGCTGTATGCAGAAGATGTGGCATTACAGGCAAACTCTGAGCAAGATCTTCAGCAAAGGATAGGGAAATGTAATGCAAAACTGAAGGCACATGCGATAAAACTGAATGAAGATAAGACAGATGTAATGGCAATAAATGGGGAAATCAGAAGAATCTGAGAATTGAGATGAAAGTGAAGATAGTGGAACAGATTAACAGCTTCAGGTATTTGGGAAGGGTGGTTGGGAAGAAGGGAAGTCTGAATATGGAGGTTAAAGCAAGGATCAGAGGGGCTATAGCCAACTGGCACAGAGTGTCAGGGATAGTGTATGACAGAAGAATGCCAAAGAAGCTGTAAAGTAAGGTGTACAAAACATTGGTGTGACCAGTACTACTACTGTATGGTATGGAAACTTGAGCAGTAAAGGCAGAGCAGACGAGGAAGCTAGAGGAGATGGAGATGAAGTGCCTGAGATGGGTGGTAGGATGCACACTTTGAGGAAGATGAAGATATGAGGACATCAGAGAGAAGCCAAAGTAGCTTCAATTGCAGAGAAGGTTTGAGAACATCTTATACTGGTTTGGGCACATGTGCAGAAAAGCAGAAGACAATCTGGTGAAGATTTTGGAAAGACAGGAAGTAGGAAAGAAGAAAAAGGATGTCCTACAAAGAGATGGATGTATGGATTGTGTGAGAGAAGGCCTGTAACAGTCAGACGTGACTATTGAAGGTAGGAGAGTGGCATTGAATCAAGAGAGATGGTGACAGTTGATATGACACACCAACCCCATATAGAAAATGGGAAAAAGGGGGTTGATGATGATGATGATCTAGTATCCTTCAAAGGAGGATATGGTTTCCTGTTTACAAGTCTTATTTTCATTAGTCTTTTGTTGCTGAACTTTAGTCCATGCCACTGTTTATAGATCTCAGGAAATGCTACTTAGTTGCATAGTTTATTGGCATGCCTATCCTTCATTCTGTCATTTTGTGCATAACATGTAAAGTATTTATTGTCACTATTATCTGTATAACATACAGTATCTTTAGATGATTTTGTTATAGTCACACTTTCATTTGGTGGATATCTGGTCTGTTTAGTACTACATAATACTGTATCTTTACGTTAATTCTGGACTGTTACCTTCATGGAGAAGGGGTTTGTGTATTTTAGTAAAGCTATCAGTTATACTGTGGAGGACCAGCCATGACAGGCACGTCATGGCAGAATTATCAGATTAAGATGGGCAATTGCAGCTGGTAATGGCAACCCACAACATTATTTTTGTCATTAAAAGCCTATAGATAGAAGCAACCAGAGACATGTCAAAATGGTATAAGAAAATGAGACCCTCAAGTGTCCTGGAAGTGTCCAGCATACATCTGGGGCAGAACAGAGGATCAGTGTGAGTTGTGCTAGAGGTTATGATGCAGACAGATTAAAGCTGAAAGGCTGTCTATTTGTTGAGGTAGACAACAGGAAATTGTGGTGCTATAAAGAACTGTACACCACTGGAAGTTGGAGTGTAACAACTAAGAACTAAGGTAAAGATGTGGTTAAGGACAAGATACCAAGAATAAACATTGACATCTTGGGAATTAGTATTCTTAAACAGATTAAAATGCATCATTTTATGTCAGATAATCATCTGATCTTCTACTTCAGATAAAAGTCTTGCAAAAGAAATGGAGTAGCCCTCATGGCTAATACACAGGTGTCAAAGTCAAAGCTTATTTACAGCAGAAAAAATAATGCAATGATCTCAGTCAAAATGTAGGACATAGTATATTCAACATTACAGAGATACCAGTTTGTGCTTCAACTACAGATGACGAGGAGGAAGTTGACCAGTTTTGTGAGGATATGCAATACGTTTTGTAAGTAAAATAAATAAAAAAGATACGTTTATCATAGGTGATAGGATTGCTAAAGTTCGAAGTCAATGTACAAATGGAATAATGGACTAGCTTGTCCTTGAAGTACAAAATGAAGCATAAATACACTAACAGGATTTTGACAAGGAAACTGACTGGTCATAGCAAACACTCTCATTCAACAGCATAAGATACAGCTTTAAATAAAGATATCAGTAGGTGGTTAATACCAAAATCAGACCATTTTGACTGTATTCTTTGCAGTCAAAGCAGAATAATTTTTTGCAGATAGGAAAAAAAAACAAGACATGGTGGTCACTGTGTCTCAAATGACCAGTTTGTATTGTCAAGTTTAGAGTAAAATTAAATGAGCAAAGCATCCAAGCCAGGTAGATGTGAGTAACGAAACTAAGTAGAATGCTTCACATGTAGCGTTTAAGTAATATGGCAGGAGTAGAGCACATAACTCCAGTAATATAAAGAAAGCATTTGGTATTAGCACAGCAAATCATTTTTGGTCAAAACACACCTTTATCAATGCAGAATATGGTGGGGATTTGCAATAATATTGATATCTATATCAATATTTATCTCTCTATATATGCATGTGTGTGTGTGTGTGTGTGTGTGTGTGTGTGTGTGTGTGTGTGTGTGTGTGTGTGTGTGTGTGTGTGTGTGTCTGTGTGTGTATGGGTGGAGTAAGAAAAACAAAACATGTTAATGTTGACATCTGTTTTTTCAACACTCTTTGGTCAACAGAACAGACGGTTAACAGGTGCTTGAGATCAGTAGTCCCTGAGATAAGGGAATATGCCCTTTCCCGTGATTGTGCAGTCTCAGAGTTACTGTATATAATTAGTAAGGGGTGGGGAGCCCTACAAAACAATGCTTGTTCTGAACTTAATGCTTAGGGCACGCACAGAATGGCATCAACATTGTGTTGTTAATATTAACACACACACGCACATATATATGTGTGTGTGTGTGTGTGTGTGTGTGTGTGTGTGTGTGTGTGTGTGTGTGTGTGCATACACATACACACACACACACACACACACACATATATATGGTTATATGGTATATGCAGTATATATATATATATATATATATATATATATATATATATATATATATATATATGGTGAATGAGCCCAAGCCTGTAATCTACTGCACAAATGAATTATTCCAAACAGCTCTATTAATCCTCACTGCCTAGAAACCATAACAAATGGTCCTTCTCAACAGACCTAAGGTGTTGGCTAGAGAATCATACATGATCTAACGAAGTTAACATTTTTTGAAAGGACAACAAGGAGATCTGGTCAAGGTGGCCAACAACTTGAATCACCTGTAAGAGCCATCTAGGAGAAAGAGGAAGTTAGACTGTAAAGCCTAAATTTAGTGCATTCTCTGCAAGCAAAAATGAAATACAGATTTACTGAACACCATATAAAAAGAGCTATGTGTCAGCCTCTAAGGATGTGGCAAATTGTTATTAAAGAAGAGGTCAGTGATTTTTTATGATACAGGTACAAGTACTCATAATTCATCAAATTAGAATAAATTTAACAACACAGACATTGCCACCTTTAATTCAGATCATCGCTGTAAATATGGATGAATTATAGTTGTTAACTTTATAGTGGCTAAAATGAAAACAGCTTGTAATTCACCACCAGGAAAAAGATATTGAACACCATAATCTCTGATAACTGATGTGAGACTAAAGTATACAAAAATAAGATCCTTTTTCCTTTTACATTGTAGTTAGAAATTATGGGGATAAAAATGAGAGACTAACACACCAAAGGCTAAAGTCTGACTGTTTTATTTATTCCAGTCTGACAAAAAAATTATAATTCTGTGCTTTATTCTGTTTTCAAGATCCAGTGAGGGAACTACTTCTCACCTATGGCAAAAAAGTAAGAATGCTGGCTATTGTTTGGATCATAGAGAAGTAAGCATGTCAAAGCATCCATCCTGTTTCCCTCCATAGTAAGAATTAATATAGGTATAGGCATAGATATTTTTGAAACAATGGAAAATATTTTAAAGTCCTGGAAAGTGCAGTGGAGTAGCTGGATAAGCTGTTTTTTTTCTAAAACATCAAGTATGGATGTACAGTTATCAGCTGTGAGCAGACCACCATTTTCTCCACCTGGGCATACTGCAGTAGGCCCCCTACATTTGTAATATTGTTTTCTTCTGCAGTAGGGCCCCTACATTTGTAATATCGTTTTCTTGCCATTTCATATTATCTTGATTTACAGGTAACACGTGCATATATGTCCTAAGTAACTTAATGCTGTTTAGGTAACAATGTTTTGATTTCTCCCCATCCTCTTTTTTTACTATTAAACATTAAATTGTCTCTAAAGTTACTGTTTTATATGTCTCCTTGCTGCTAATTCTTGCCAATGAAATTCTTGCAACATATAATTATTAATCTCCACCCTAATCATTCTTTTTACCCAAGGTGGTGTTTGTTTCATGTTTCTGTGAATCAGAGATTTTAACTGTTGTTTTATCTCCAATTTACCAGAATACTGATTAATATTACCTCACACTTTTAATCTTCACTGGCAAGTGAGATACTACCGTACTTACTCTTTCAGAAAATCTGAATCTGATGTTGTCGTTCCGTCCATTCCTCTATGTATGGAGTCTTGACTCTGACAAAGGATTCATCTTTGGATGCTTCAAAGCTTAGGATCCAGTACTCAGGCTCCTCCCCTATCCATAATTCTCCTGTATCACAGGAGCTACCCCAGAGTTTGTTTGCCGCTGTTCAACAGTTGACAGGTTCTGTGGTGCTCCAGGTGTTTCCATTTTATCAATGCTATTATTCAGATAAGAATGCTCTTCTTTTTCTACTTTTATAGTGTTATCTTCCACCTCTTAAAAAAATATATCCTCCACTTCCTTTCTTTTCTATACAGATAGTTAGTAGGCTATTTCTTGAAACATTTGCTATTAGTAGAAGCAGTTGTTTCATTGTGACTTTTGTCTATATTGTTATCTTTTCTTTTTCTTTGGTTACTATAACTTTAGAGTATGTCTGAGAAAACTTCAGGTTTCAAAACATCTGTGGCCTGTGCTCATAAGCTACCCAACTCAGGCGCATACAACAAATGTATGTATTGTTTGGGTTTGGCAAACCTAAATGTTTCTTGTTCTATTTCTGAAGCTTTGGGGCAGAGGGCTGTGGTGGAGAGGAGGAATAAACTCATTCTCAAGGGTCTGCTTCGATCCACAAAGTATACTGTTTGTTATATTAATATAGTTTGATTACTTTTATATGAATGTAAATTTGCCTATGCCACAATTGATAATTCAATAAAAGTGTATGAAAAAAAAAACAATTTATCATTCTTCCTCTTCTTTTGTGAGAGCAGGGGCTTCTTCTCTCTTCTGCTTCTCCAGTGCCTAAATCTAAAGAAAAAACAAAAACAAGAACAGCGTAAGACATCCAGAAAACATTCTCCAGATTCAGCATCGCCTTTGGCACTGGCTATGAAAGTGGCTGAACCTTTGGGTACAATGACCCCATCAGATCTGATAGTGGTAAGCCCAGTAACTCCTCCTCCCTGGTTCTCCCTAGAACCAGTGTCTCTGAGATACAGATCACCAATCCTCCAGGAAAGGATCTGTCACTCCAGGCCTCATTCTTCCATATCTTTGAAGTAAGTCAGTTGTTCTGGAAGCCTTACTGAAGAAGATGCGGATGGGGTGATGCCGTGCTTCTTATGGACCCAGAACCAATGTGGAATACTACTGAAACCAGCCACTGTTGGAACTAGTAAAGAATTCTCCCTTGACACCCAGTTGTTGCTCCTTCTCTGATCTGACTGCCCCCAGATCAGAGTCCTTGGATCCTATATTATCCCAGGGTAGATCTGTATCAGAGCCTAGACTCATTGCATCATTGAATACAATAAGTTCTCTGTTGAGGTCAGCTCCAACAGACTCCTGGAGATGTAATGTCAGTAGCAAATCTAGGAGGCTGGATACAAATTTTAGGTCTTTGCACCTGTTCCTTCCTCTAGGAGCTTCTGCACTTGACAGTTCTGCTCCACCAACCACCTTGGATCAAAGTCAGTCAGCTTCCAGGGTTGAGCTTCTCCCTAGAGTTTCTAATCCAAAGGATAAGTTCCCTGGATCTGTTAGGGGCTTGGCATTTGAGGCATTTGGACAGGGGACTCTCCATACCAAGGGCTAGATCCTCACCATATAAGTTGGTTTCAACTCTCTCCCCTATAGGACCCCTCAGGATTCACAGCCTGACCATTTTGTCCCATCAGGGTAGCCTGTATCTGAGATCCTTGAGCCTACTCTCCCACATGAGACTTAATATGTTTCCACGTCCTCTCCTAAACCACCTGCAGAAGAAGCACCTAGGAAACACAAGTGTAAGAGAAGGCACTGAGACTCCCCAGAAGAGTGGATCTCGATTAAGGAGAAGATTCCCCAAGATCCCCTTTGAGGATGTTTCATTTGGAGAGATTCTTGAACTACTTAGATAGAAAAGGGTCTGGGCTTCCCCAACACCTTCTTCAGAGTTATTAGTTTTCCTCGCGACTTTTTGTTCTGACCCATCTATATATTTGGTGATGCTGTCTGTGGATGACATGGTAGATCTTATCTCATCTCAGGTATGGAAAGAGCCTGATACAATTGAGCCTTTTTCCAAGAATGCACACACAAACAGCCAGCAAAATGAGAGGAATCCAATTTTTATTCTGGAAAAAAGAAGGCAGACCAGTTTCAGCCTAAATAAGCCTTTTTCAATGCCAAAAAATTATTGTACACAACACCAAGTGCTCTTTATATATGTCACCAACCTATAAACCAATAAAAAAGAGAAACAATTAGTAAGCAAAACCATATGAAAAGAAAACCTAGACAAAATTCCTAATACAAATAGACTATAAAATAGAACATCATAAGAATTATAATTCTACCCTAGGGCATAAGAGAAAAAGGAAATCTATTCTTAAAAAAAACAAACAGTGATGGCTCTGGGGAGGAATTGTCCTCTCACACAGACACAGATTCTGAGATTCCTCAGACGTCACTAGCGCACAAATGTAGTTATCCTAGGGAAGGTGCTTTGGGTATGGAAAAGATCCCTTTAGGGGTTATCGAAAAAGAGGGGGAAGAAAACATATATATAGGGGCCCATCCAAATTTAAGACTAGAAACCATGCTACAACTATTGGAGCCAAAACAGGTTCAAACAATGTCTTGAACATATCCTCTGTTGTTTTATCCAAAACTGAATACAAATTGCTAAATAAAGGACCCAACTCTGCGAGAAGGATTTCTGAGTTGCAAGGGTTTTCTTCAAAACCCCCTTATTTGATTTTTCATAAAGACAGAATTTATTTGAGGACAAATCCATCCTCATTTTCTGAATTTCTCCTACAAGGGTGAATGCACCTTGCACTTACTGGATGTTCATCATCAGTTGCATTTTATTTGCATCAAACTGCTTTTATTAGAAAATCTGAACAAGTGTTAATTTTATTTGTGAAGGTTAAGTTGGGATAAGCAGTATCAAATATATTCTTGTCTAGAGTACTTCCTCACTGTATATTTGTTGTATGTCAGCAAAAAGGTCTGTCCTTGGCTTCAAAACATAAAGCTTATTCAATTAGATCTATGGCTTCATCTACAGCCTTTTCTCCAATGTTCCCATTGATGATATTTATACTGCAGCTACCTGGTCAAAAGGTCAGAGATTTATTTCTCACTATAAACTGGACATTCAGTCTAGATCCTGGTTTTATTTGGTTCAGCTTTACTCAAGCATATCCCTCCTTAAGGCCACCCAAGTGTTCCAGTAGCTGGGGACTCTGCCCCATATGTAGAAGAATGGAAGAAAGACAACATAAGATACAGAAGTTAAGTACTTAACATAACAATATCTCTGGATTGTCATATTCCATATATTCTTCTACTTACCTCCCTCCAACCGCTTCCTATCTTACTGTTTTTAGTCAGGTGATATTTTGTCATCAGTATATGTCACCTATAACAGATCTAACTGATTTTGCTTTGGATCTCAGAGTTTATCCATTGTATATTCCTATTCTTCTTTTACTCTCTCCTTCTTTTCCTCTCTTCACCATAGGTTAAGACCTTGGTCAGGTTGATTTTAGGAGGTGCAAACTTAATCTAAAGTAGCTCTTGTGCTGCAGAGGAATTATGAGTAGAGGGAGGAGCCTGAGCACCAGATCCTAAGCTTTGAAGTGGCCAAAAATGGATCTGATGTCAGATCCGAGAACCTATACCTAGAAGAATAGAGATAATATGGCAGCACAGGTCTATTGCTATGGTAAGTACATAGCTTTTGTTTTGTTTTTTTGTCTCCTTCATGAAGTGCAAAGAAGGCTTACTTGTTAGTAAACAAATATTACCAAAGTGATTATTTCATTGTGTAAATATGACAGAACACTTCAATGCCCACATTGAGCATGCTTTACAAGAGCTGCAGCTATATCTGCAGCATATTTTTGGAATGTTTCTATACAAAAACACATTACAGACAGCAACTTAGACTGATGTTTATACACTTAATAAGAAGACAACAGCTTTGGCAGCACTTTATATATTTACTGTGTGCTGCAAGGGTTACCTACCTACTGCTTGAGTTTCAATCCAAAGGTTATAACATACTACTGTGTAAGGTACTCATTAGAATATTATATAACTGAAGGAGAGTGCATCGTAGTATCAAAAGTACTTTCCAGCCAAACATCTTTTTCCTGCTTTGGTTAACTTGTTAGATAGCATTTTTCATATACAGAGAATATACTTTTGTTATATGCAGTCATGGTATTGTTGACAGTTATTTTAATTATTTGTTAATACTACATCATTTTTCACATTGGAAAACATTCTGAAACCAGGTCTAATAATGGAAAACAGAGAGAGAAATTAAACAAAGTTCCAATACAGCACATTTATTAAAATGTTAGCTTTCATCCCACACATTTTATACTAACTGGAGACTTCTTCAAAAATAGAGAACAATTCTAATTTCATTTAAGTACTACATTAAATAGTAACAAGATAAAAAAATAAATAAATCAAACATCATTTTTTAAAAAGCTAACAGCCTTGATAAACACATAATCTTAAAGAACACAGTTTTAAATTACCCTTAATTTTACTGTGGCCATTTAACCCAGGTGAATGGTTTGCATTTAGGATTCATTATTTTGGCTTCATGTAGGGATTCACAATCCCACCTCTAACTTCACTGACCACACAGTTTAAAACAACAAATAAAAGTATTTAACAACTGGCATATCTTCTCTATGTCTGTGTAATGCTTTGACCATGTCTCTGCTTTTATTGCTTTGGTTACCCAACACAAGAATTAAAGTGATCCCAAGTTGCATAATAAACCACAAAAGTGCTATTGCAATTAAGATAATACCATAACAGCAATATTTTTTCCTATAAAGTACACATATGTAAGTATGCTCTGAAATAAACCTACAACCACTACAGTTTCCACATTTATATATGTCCGTTCTTTTTGTATTCTTATCTTCAAATTATTCAACCATGTTTTAATATTTTAACTTTTCTTACATACAAACTTAGGTTCAGGGTTGCTGCAGTTGGCTAGTTACACATTTTCTATAATAAATTTAAATTGATTTGTAATTATATTTCTAATGTTGCTAAATTTGTGATTATAAAACATGGTCATCTGTTAATAATATAGAATTTAATATTAAAAAATGTGTTCTTCATTTTGGTAGTAATAATGAATTCTGTCCTTATGCATTGAAAAATATTACTTTGGATGTAGTAATTTTAAATAAAGTATAATGAAAGTTGGTGTCAGCTCTTGTGAACCTGTTGGTTCTAATTAAAAAAGAACATTTGTCAACAGTCTTCCACAATGAGAATAACTTTCAGTTTGAAACAAAATTACCTTTTTATAAGCTCACACAGTCCTTTCACGATCTATCCAAGCAACAGAAAATAACCATGAATTTCCGCTATTCACCCGTTGCCAAAGAGCGTATAGCAACCAAGCAAAATGTGAAACAAACTGTCCGTTTGGGATGAGTCTACCTCCCGTTGTAAACTCACCCGTAACCAAAAAAGTATACAGCAACCAAGCCAAATATAAAACAAACTGTCCGTTAGGGATAAGTCTACCTCCCGTTGTAAACTCACGCTGTTTTGACCAACAGCTAAGAAATGTGTATGTAACCCTTCTGTTGTTCCGTTGCACAAAACCGTGCTTCGAAGGGCTCTGGAGGCAGATATTAACAGTAGACCAGATGTCGTATATAAGCCAAGGTCTGTTCAGACCAAAATAAGCCACCAAGCCTTCTGGATAGTAGACGTGCCAAATGCTGTAATAAAAAGAAGTTCAGGTCTATTCAGACCAAACAGCGAACAGTAGCAAGCACAACCAAATATATTGATATATTCGTATTCACGACAAAAAGCAGAAAACTTCAGGAAATCTTTAAAATGAAATAGATTTATTGGATCCTTCTAACTGACAATGGTAAGCGCTTTCGCAACAAGTGCTTTTTCAAACCAACAATTAGCCCATTATAAAACACACCCTTTTATACTCAATTATTAAATTTTGGCGGTCAAAAACATCTCCATTTAAAGAGACATATAAATTCACAACATATATTTATACTAACTATATTATAAGTGCAATATTTAAAAAATCTATTTCTTTTATTAGACATTATTAAACATATAATTAAAATAAATGAAATTAATAAGAACTAATATAAAAATGAATATATATGAAAAATATGAATGTGAAGTATATAAATATATAATTATGTATATAAAATAAGACATATCATAAATTTTGCATGAATATCTTACAATAATTTCATTACAGTCATACTCTTTATGAATATGACACACATAATTAATGTACCCAAAAAAATATTGAAACAAGAAAGAAATAAAACTAAAACTAAATTACTTAACATAATATTATATGTAACATATAATATATAATATATAATATAATATATAATATTATATGGTTACAAGATATATATAATTAATGGATATGCATATAAATAAAAAAACAAATGAATGTTCATCCAGTGAACTATAAAAAATATGTGGGATGAATATAACGTATGAATTTGTTACTAAATAATATATGAATATTAAAAAATAAATATTAAAAAATAAAAATGTCAAATGATATTCATAGACATTAAACTCATTTGTAGATATCTAAATACCAATCATTTGGGCCTGTGTCTCCTGTTTTTTAGCATGGGTTTCAAGGGAACCCTGTCATTAAGTCCCGGAGGACAGTGTGCTCTGGTTTTTATTATCCATTGAGCTTCTACTGTTTCAGTAATGTTTTTGACATCACCACCTCTTATATTAGGTTGCAAAACTTGCAAAACTGAAAAAGAGAAATTGTGTGTGGTGTCTGTATTGAGAATGTGTTTGGATAGAGCATTTACTTGTGATTTTATCCTGATTTGGTATATATGTTCCCTAATGCGTTCCTTTAACATTCTGTCCGTTTTCCCAATGTAAAAGGAATTACAGGAGGAACACCTGGCTAAGTAGATCAAATGTTTGGTCCTACAATTGGCATGAACATTCAAATAAAATATTTCACCTGTAACTGGATGAACAAAAACGCATAGGTCAGATATAAAGCAACAGTAATTGCAACCATTGCATGGGATGGTACCTACTAAATCTGAACCATTCTGCTGGATATGGTCATCACAACATAATAACTTATGTAAATTTTGCTTGTTTTTATAGGCAAAATTTGGATGATCATTTATAAATCGTGAAATCTCTGGGTCTAGCTGAAGAATACTCCAGTGTTTTATAATACATTCTTTGATTACATGAGCATCCAAGGTGTAATGGAGTGTGTATCTGATGAAATTTTGGTCATAGGTGGAAACTGATTGATTATTGTGTCTATATTCATTATAACCATCCTCAGAAAAGAAAGGAGCTGCATTGCCATGTCTCAATTCCTTGACTCTACACAAAGCATCATTGATTTCACCATTTTTATAGTTCCTGTCTTTAAATCTAGTTGCTAACACTTCTATTTCATTCTCAAACTTATCTGTGTTAGAGTTTAACCTTGAGACCCTCATGCCCTGTCCTTTTAAGATGTTCCTGAATACGTGTGGGGGATGCATGCTATCTCTATTTAGCAAATTATTCCTATGACAGGACTTTCTGTGCATACCGGTGTTAAATGCCCCATTGGGCAAGCGCCATATCTGAATGTCCAAGAAAGAAATACTATTATCTGAGTATTCCATAGTAAAACTAAGAAAGTCCACCAATGTATTCACTTCTTTCTCAAAATTTAATAATTCTTGGACATTGCCTTGCCACAAGAAAAATAGATCATCCACGAAACGTTTGTAAAATATTACATGTTCCGTGTAACTCCGTAATCTACATAGCATATTTTCCTCCCAATGGGCCATTACTAGGTTGGCGTAGCTATTGGCACATGGTGTGCCCATAGCTACGCCATTCCTTTGCAAATAATAAGTCTCTTCAAATAGGAAAACATTGCTATCAAGAATAAGCTCCATAAGAGTACATAAAAAATCTATCTTTATTGGTGTAAAACCTGAGTGGAGCATAAGATGGTTATACAAAAACTCCAGGCCCAAATCATTAGGAATCTTAGTGAACAAAGATTTAACGTCCATGGTTACTAACAATAAATTTTTATTATCTTGTTGATTCTTGGTGACCTCATAAAAGTTTAATAAGAAATTCTTGGAGTCCATAAGTATAGTATCATGTTTTTCCAATAGCGGATGTAATGATTTCTCTATATAAAAAGACATGTTTTCTGTCACCCAACCTCGCCCTGAGACAATAGGTCTCATGGGTGGGTTGAGTTCATCTTTGTGAATTTTAGGGAGGCCCTTAATAATAGGTGTTACTGGCTCCTCAACTATTAGAAAGTTATAAAGTTGGGAATCCATCAGGCCCATTTTACACATGTCTTCAAGGTTGTCATAAATATTGGTTATGATTCTTATAACCTCCGGTTTAGTTATTATTTGATAATATTCAGAGTCTCCCAATAAATTCAACATTTTTCCTACATAATCTGTTCTGTTAAAGACCACAATAGGACCCCCCTTATCCGCTGGTTTAATCATTATATTATTGTCTGACTTTAAATCTTTCAAAGCTTGAAATTGCTTGTGAGACAAGTTATGTTTAGAATTTTTAGTGTTACTATCATGTATGGAGTAAAGATCTTTTTCTACTGCTTTACCAAATACATCTATAATGGGATGTAAAGGTGGTATCATCAAACTAGGTTTTTTAAAACTTGTGGTAACATAAGTAGATGTTTTATTGTTAAACATAACTTTTAACTGTAAGTTACGAGTAAACATCTTTAGATCTAAAATACTATCAGAAATGTTACTATTTTTAGAGGGTATAAAGGTGAGACCTTTATTTAAAACTTCCTCTTCATATTTATTTAATGGTCTATTTGACAAATTATGTATTAAGTTAACCTTTCCCACATCTTTTTGATAGTGGGTTCCTTTTGTTCGTAATTGGGGGTCTTTCGTTTTTGTCTGCCCCTGCTCATGGATCTCTCTCTCCCTTTCTGATGTTGTTCTGCTATGGGTAAAGGGCGTGAGAGCTGTCCTTCATTATATACCACTTGTTGTGTCCTGATTTTATTTCTAACAACCTGTGATTTAGTCACTTGTTCTACTGTGACTTGATTCACATCTGGTTGTATGGGTGGTACAAATGGTGTTTCAACATGTAAATTCGTTGTACTACCTTGTTCATCAGATGTACTAACATTAATATTAGTTGTTTTAGATGTATTATTAGAGGCATAAATTCTGGAGTTTGCTGTACTATCAATATGCTTGAAACCATTATTATGTACTTTCTGATGTTGTGTTTGGGATCCTACTGGTCTAACACTATTGTTTGCAGAGAACCTAGGCCAAGTAAATACCTGGTCATTAGCAAAATCAAAAGTGTCTCTAGCTAACTTGTGTTTTTTCTGTTCAAATAATCTCTTCTCAAACAATGCAACATTATCCATTACATGCTCAAGCTTGGATTCTAATAATACATCATCATAATTACTAGACATTTCAATCTGTCTGCATTCAATGGATTTACAAAGTTCCTTTTCTTCTGGTAAAAAGTAATCATTTAAAAGTTTCATATAATTGAAGCTCGTTTCCAAGTTGAGCTGCTGCCAGCGCCTCAGAAGTTCAGGAAACGTATTTCCTGTAGTTGGCATTTTCAAAATTCTGAGTCCCCTTGGTACTATATGTTTTTGTATACAAGTTTCAAAATGAAATCTTTGTAACTGTAGTCTCTTGAGTTTAAGAAGCTCAGACTCTAGAATGTTCAAATCGGAGTTTAATTTTGTCATTGTATCAGTGTCAAGTGGCTCCTCACTGTTAACAGGTGTAATAATGCAGTCCATTAATGGATTGCTCACATCATTCAAACAACATTTCAACCTCTCTTTTGAGTTGTACTTCTTCATATTAGATGGATTATATGGAAGTTCAACATTGTCAATAACATTGCCTGTACTTTGCATTTCGGCCATAGAGCTGTCGGTTAATGTATTGGCAGGAATTAGATATTCGAAATAACACAAGATAAAAATAAAACAAACCAGCCGTTGGTCTAAACAGCGTGAGTTTACAACGGGAGGTAGACTTATTCCAAACGGACAGTTTGTTTTACATTTGGCTTGGTTGCTGTATACTTTTTTTGGTTACGGGCGAGTTTACAACGGGAGGTAGACTCATCCCAAACGGACAGTTTGTTTCACATTTTGCTTGGTTGCTATACGCTCTTTGGCAACGGGTGAATAGCGGAAATTCATGGTTATTTTCTGTTGCTTGGATAGATCGTGAAAGGACTGTGTGAGCTTATAAAAAGGTAATTTTGTTTCAAACTGAAAGTTATTCTCATTGTGGAAGACTGTTGACAAATGTTCTTTTTTAATTAGAACCAACAGGTTCACAAGAGCTGACACCAACTTTCATTATACTTTATTTAATACGCATTGATTTTATACTGTTGGTGTAATAGTCGGAAAGGTGTTTTGGCTGGTTTGTTTTATTTTTATCTTGTAGTAATTTTAAGAACTTATGAATAAAAGTTAATTGTGACTTAATTTTGATTTTACATCTTATGAGTATTATTAGAAGAAACTATCTAGTGATTATGAATATTTTGATAACTTTTGCATGTAGGTTAGGGAACTTTTGGTCCTTCTGTTTAAAACCTTAGTAAGACCTGTGATAGAGTATGCTGAGAATGACTGTATATTTAATTCATTACAAATTGAAAGATTGGAAATGATACAAAGATTTTATACCTGACAGGTTAAGGTTTTAGGGGAAAGACGTATAAAAATAGTCTTATGGAAATTTCTTTATTGTTAATAAGATGTAGAGTATTTAGGGGTGATTTAAATTCTATGTATATGTGTTTTAAATCTGAAAGTTTAGTTGCAAGTGTGGTGTAACAAAAAACTAACATCTGAATGGAGCTAAAAATAAAGATTATTTGTTGGTAATCCCCTAAATGTACACCCAAACTCTCAAAACTTATATAGTAATATTATAAATATATATATATATATATTTATATATGTGTGTGTGTGTGTGTGTGTGTGTGTGTGTGTGTTATACACACATACCACCCATCAACCAGCCAGTACCCAGAGGCCTACTCTTTCTCCCGGAACACCTAAAGGTCATCATGGGCATACCTTGCCTTAGCAAGTTCATGTCAAAATGTGATTCCTTACCCAGCTACACTGTCCCAAAACATATTAAGCCCCTCGCTCCACTTACCTAATTTCTGCCCAATCATCCTACTTTCCTATTTAACCCTTTTCTCCCCTACCCAAATAGCTTCTTCCCTTACCCTCCTAAAACCCATTACTGTTCCAGTCTAAACCCTCATCTGAAGATGTCCCTAGATAAATTGGTCTGTTACAAAACCTGATATGTACAGGAGATGCACATCTTAACTGCCATTCCATTACATAGTTACAACAATATGTCACTTTGTAGCAGCCTCTGTAGTGTGAGAAGATTAGGATTACATCCCACGGGTCAATATTCAAGACTCATGATAGCTAAAGCATAACAAATATCTTAATATATAGAGTCTGACTGCCTACAGCTGACATTAATCTAAAATGTTTCAGCACTGCTGATGAAATTGATTTGGTTATTTAAATCCCAGTTACTGTGCATATTCACCTCAAGCAAATGTCCTGCTCTGCACGGGACACAGAAATTCCTTGACATAGTCTACATGCATACAAGATGCAAAGTGGGCCCTGGCTGTGTTTAGTAATGCCACGAATGTGACTTATTACAGATTCAGTCTGTTAACAGTGTGTAACGTGGCATCTCAGGGATATGATCAGTATTCTGAGCATTCATAAACCTAAGTGTGCATTTCAGCAGCACACCAAGCACATATTCAGATGCCAGCTACTAGTCTAAGAGCAATATGGAGGCAGACTGCATGCCCTACAACACACACACACACATATATACATATATGTATGTTTATGTGTGTGTGTGTATATATATATATATATATATATATATATATATATATATATATATATATATATATATATATATATATATATATATATATATAAATATACACACACATATATATATATATATATATGTGTGTGTGTGTGTGTGTCTGTATAAAGAACTTAGTTTACTTTGTGGTGGCATAAACAAGTCTGGCATGGATATAGAAGTGATTGCTGTTAATGCCATGTAAAGGAGGAGGGAGAATTAAACATTGTATATAAAAAGTTATGTGACTATGTACTGAAATCTAGAAAGCTATCATGGATTAATAAAGACAAATGCACACATATTGTATATGCATGAATGCATTGATTGTGTTCATACAGATGTGTGTACATGTGGGTGCATTCATACTTTTTTAAATGACTGAACCCATACTCTTAAAAAAAGAATGAATGAATGAATGAATGAAATAATAATAGAAAGGGATTCATAGCCTGCAGGTTTTCACAGTTTAGAATGCTGTATGCAATGCAGTTTAATTGCAACACAGACATATTTTTGCAGTTTATTGCAATAATTAATACTGCATGTAATGAGATAAAAAATTGCATTTAACTCCAAATTCAGACAATATTGGGAACACTACCTTAGGTTCCTAGATGATACTTTTATTCTTCGGTCTAGTTCAATTAATCTAAACTACTAACTTTTTAAAGTTTACGTCTGAATAATCCCATGGAAAAATACATTTTTTTAGATGTGTCTATTTGTAAAGACAAGTATAAGAAGAGATAAAATTCTAACATCTATCGAAATCCAACATTTTCAAATTCCTAATCAAATTTTAATAGTTATCATCCCTTTATACAGAAAACTGTTTAACAAAGGGACAGATATATACATAAACATATACATGCAAACAAGTATTTCAGGCATGGGAAATAATGCCTTTCTAGCCTGCCAATATAATAAACCAGTAATTCCCATAATAAGTGATCAAGTTGTTCTTTAAAATATCTAAGCTAGTGTTTGCTTTAATATAAGTCGATAGTCTATTCAATGCATCAGTTACTCTCTTAGAGAACCAGTTTGTACACCTCTCATTCCTATAGAATCCTCTACATAGCTTGTTTGATGATTCTCTGCTACTTTTTATTAATGTCAAACATTCCCAGAAGTAGTAGTCTCTAAATGCCCTATACACACAAAAATGATCTCTCCTTAAATATCTGTATGAAAGACTGTACACATTCAGATATTTAGTCTTTAATAATAACAAATGTTCACATCCATGAAAACCTTTGGTATGTTTCCACTGCATTCTTTCCAATTTACTTATGCTTGTTTTCTTATAGGATTTCCATATTGTTATTCCATACTCTATTTTAGGACTAATATAACATACAAACAATTATTTCATGACGTTTGATTTCCTAGACATTGTAAGTCATTTATACAGTCCTTAATTCTATAACTATCATTAACAATTGATTGATATGATTAAAAAAATTCAAGGCTGGATTTACCCATATAACCAGGTCCATACTACTGTTTCAATCATTGTGTGTTGTATTAAATATTCATCTTTCAATTCATGTCTTTCAAATCTCATATGCTTAGTTTTGATGTATTTATCAGCGTACTGTTCTCCTGTGCCCAACTGGTCAATTTAGTCAAGCTGTTTTGCAGACGTGCCCTATCTGTAACATATCCCATTTTCAAGTTATCTGAATAAAGACTGTAGAACACCTCGGATGAGAAAGATAAATCCAAAAGATACGGTTTATATAAGTGCAGGCTTTGGACAGTGCCACATGGGACATCATGACTGTAACCTAGAATTTAAGCAGTCTGGGTGCTGTATAATACTTGTCATGTCCTATTTATATTTTCAAATTATACTCAGTATTCTTACATAAATTGTCTTAAAACTTTTCTTCAACTTGTCCCACACTATGTTTAATTTTCTGTCCAGATTACGTATTTCACTTTTTTCAAAGTTAACATGCAACTTCTTTTCCATTTCTTATACATTCTCATTCATCTTAATTAAGTATGTTATTCTTATGGAAATATACCCTTTCAAAACTTGTCACATTCCTTCTGCAGTTTTTTTTCCATTGAAAGCATCACTTCTATTAGTTTTACAAAGTGACTGTTTTACTTCCATATAGTCTGTTATTAATCTTCTGTGCGTTGGATTAGGTTTCATTTTGGCAGAATTATTTAACAGTAATTTAACCTTTAAAACCCCATGATCATTGCACATCAACAATGGAAAATGTTGACATGAAGTAACAACCATTTCCATAGGCACACAAACAATGTCCAGCATGTTCTTTTCCCTGCCGTTTTTCTTACATTCGGAAGCAATTATTATTCTTCAGCATATGTTGTAAATAATTTCCTCACTGATGTTGTTGATTTGATACTATCACAGTCTGTTTCTGGAAAATTTAAGTCCCCAGCCACTATTATTTTTCCCTCCTGTGTTTCAGACAAGAAATGTATGAATTCCTCTTGGGCATCAATACTTGACTTTGGTGGTCTATACACTCCAACATTTTTTATATGTTCCAATGTTGCCTTTATTGTTACAGCTACATAATCTACAGTATTGGTGTCAACATCAAATATGTAATAATCAGAGATATTCAGTTTTAAATCCCTATCATAGCACCTCCACTCGATAATTTGTCAGAATGTATGTTGCAGTAAAAACATTTATACTGTGACAGCATTGGTTTCTAGTCATTGTTCTTTAACTGTGTTTCACAAACAGTAATAAAATAAATCTTTTGGTAAACTAGCACATTTTCCAGTTAAAAGAAATATTACTAATGCTCCTAGCATTAACAAACAGCACAAATACGTCAGATGTTGCTATCTGCCAAGCGTTAAGTTTCTTACCTGGAAAATAATTTGATTATTTCATAAGACAGGTTATTTTATATAGAAATTAGTAAGTGAAGTGACATGCTCTGAGAGTCAGTATCCTACACATTATTCAAATAACTATCTAAAGAAGTGGGGGACAGCAGACATACCAGATTTGTACCCATTCTTAATGGGTACAGACCAGACATTGGGGGCAAAAATCTGGCAACAACATCAGTGATGTAAAGGATACAACCCATAATAATTATATTGAGGTTATAATTATAATATATAGTATGGAATCCAACCACATTATTGGCACATTCTGTTATATTTTAGTGAAGTCAAAAAGTTATGGGTGAAGCACAACAATTTGTTTGTAAAATGAAAGAAATCTGGAAAATATATTTGAAGGAAATGAGTCCGGAGGTCACCTTATCTCCAGGTTCAATGATAGTATCAGGGCTCTAAGTATGTGTAAACCATGCCCTTACATTAACACTGATAATAAGGTTTTTGTAGATAAGGTACACTATATAAAAACTGGGTATGAATGACTTAATCAGTCTTCCAGACCTGTGGACGAGGCTAAGGTGGTCCACACAGCCTATATGGACCTTGCCAAGGCCTTTGACTCCATCCCCCACTCTGGAATCACAGATAAACTTACTAAGCTGGGCATTAATCCCTACATCACTCGATGGGTTGCCAACTGGCTTACTGACAGAACCCACACTGTAAAACTAGCCGACTCCAAATCCAGCTCCAGACAGATGACAAGTGAAGTACCTCAGGGTTCTGTCCTGGACCGCTCTTATTTGGCATCTACTTCTCTGAAGTATAGGCCAACACTAAGGGATTCTGGCTAACAAAGTTCACAGGTGACTGCAAACTGGGAGCCATTATTGAATCCCCAAATGATGTGGATATTCTACAAAAGGGCCTTACAGAAGCAGATGCTTGGTGCCAGAGCCATGGGCTCAAGCTCAGTGCCAAGAAATGTATAGTTATCCCCTTTGGTAAAAAACATGTACCCATGAATTACGACATAGGTGGCAGTACACTAAACACTGAAAGTGTGATAAGAGACTTAGGAACACAGGTGGACAGTGGTCTCACCTTCGATAACCACATCGTCACAACAGTCAGGAAATCCTTCTATGTGGCACACCTCATCACTAAGGGCTTTTTATCCAGAAAAAAGGAGGTCATTGTCCCACTGTACTCATCCCTCATTAGACCCATCATAGAGTACAATGCCCCGTTTGGTATGTACCTCTCAATACATCTGCAACAACTGGAAAGGCCACAGAAATACCTCGCTAAAAGAATCACAGGCCTAAAGCAGATGCCCTATGCTGACCATCTAAAAAAACTCCAGCTATACTCTGTCGCATATCATCTACTCAGAGACAATCTCTGCTTAACATACAAGGCCATGTCAAACCTAGAGCTGTTGGACATGCTACACTTAAAGAAATCCCAATCCGTCAGAGCCATATGCTCCAGGGATCTAAACCTTGTCATCCCAATGAACAAAACATGCTGGAGGGATAGGTTTCTGAACCAGAGACTTCCCAGACTCTGGAATAGATTGCCCATACCTGTCAAGCAGAACGCCTCTTTGGACCTCTTCAGAAGGAACCTTGACAACTGGGTGGGAGATAGGAAATTCACCCCGGGGATCACGTCAGTCGCCCTGCTAGACAGGGGTCCAGGGAAGTAAATATTGTGAGAAGAAATAGCCAGGGAATTGTTATGCCTAGGCTTGTATAGGCCCTAGGGCCGATAGCCTAGTACAAACATATGACCCTATAATTGCAGTATCAAAGGAGTGATTTATATAGCCTGCTGCATATCTTGTGATTCATTTTATACAGAAAAGATTGATAAAAGTTTATGAACAAGAATTTACCAACACACTTATACTATGCATAAAAAGAGACAAGTAATAATTTAAAAAAAGTCAAGTAATATTTATTTGTACTTGATAACTACGTGATGCCAATAGACAGAACCTATTTTCACTAGTAGGATAGGAAGAAAAGCTCCTTACAAAAACAAGGATTATTGAAACTGAGATAATATCAATGACATATTAATAAAGAGATAAGCAACACTAAGAAACTAATTGAGAATTGAGAATTTTTATTGCTGTTTGGAGTCAGTGAATGTAAAATATTAGCACTAAAAGGACAAAAAAAGTAATCTAACAATTTCTTGCCTAGTGGGTGGACAGCATAATTGTATCTTGACTAAAAGGAAATCAGAATGTAGACAACAAAGAAAGATGAAATGATAAGTGGTAATCTCTAATGGCATGCACATTTTTATTCTAATTCTTCCTGAGCATATATGCCTATAGGTTTACTATCATGTTGTTGAGACAGACTCGATTGAATACACCACGCAAAGTCCAAACCTTGAACGCTGGCAGTGTCAAAAAACGATAATGTGGAAGTACAAATCTCGCCCCATCTCGACCCATGTTAGCACTTGTCACAAAATCACATTCAGTTTGTAATTTGACTTTACTGGATTTTGACAGTGTCAGTTTTCGCTGTTGTGGGTCGATGATATGATCATTCGACCGAGTCCATCTCAACAACGTGATAGTAAACCATACCTATATACACATAAGCAATCAATATGAAAATAGAAGGATATACAGTGTAGAAAAGAGTCTGAAGAGTTGGGAGGAAAGATGGACAATAGAAGGGATAAATGAGAGTGAGCAAAGAAAGGTAGAAGCAAGGCAGAGGAGGTAAGATATATATAGGGAGCAAGACAATAAAAGACTGATATTTATTTATTTTTTTATTTAGTTATCATTTGTTAACCGGGAAAGTCCGACTTGGAACAAAGCCAATTTTCAGCGGTGGCCCGGGGAGAAATGCTCTAGATGCATGCCTTTGTAATGTGATATGAAGAAGAAATGTAGAAAGAGAGAGAAAGAGAAAGGGTGGGAGAAGTGTAGCTTACAAGGGGAGAAGCAGAGGGTGGAGATGGAAATGGAAAAGGAAAGCGGTATCAAGCGCTGTTGTTGTAGGACGGTTTCCTATGGTACAGCCTGTAGCTTATGAATGTGTAGGAACGCAGGCAGCTATGGAGCCATATCGTAGATTGGTTCTGACAAAGCCTGTGACCAAAAACTGTGAGACCTTGCACACATCAGAGCACCCCGACATTACTAGGCAACTGTGAAATCTGTGGGAGCAACTCTTACACAATGATAAACTGATGGAGATATGAAGTGGCAAGAGAACATCATCCAACAGAGGACATTGCACATGGGAGAGAGCACAGGGAGTCCAAATGGTGAGATGATGAAATCAGAAAAAAAGGAGAGTAGTATTGCTGGAAATTAATTCATTCTCAACTCTTGGTGAGTACCTTCACACATATTCACAAAATCTCACCAAGTTGACAGTGCTATATAGACTATATTTCTGATATAGCATATATCATGGAGAGAAGTAGGTTAAAAAATAAAAAATATAGCTGGGTGCACAAATCCAAGGATAAACAAGTGCCAAATGGAAAAGAATGACAGTGTAGAATCCTCAAGACATGGAAACATTCCTACAATGGGGTTAGGCCATGCTGAGGGGAAGGATGACTCCCTGTTGTAGAAGGCAGCTGTAGTGCATAAAAACTGACAGGTCAAAAAAGAGCCATACAGATGACAGAGAGGACTCTTGAGGAAAAGGTAGAAATTATGTATTGTTACTGTTATGTAGGCGGAAGCATACCTCTCAACCGTACCAAATTCTTCAGAATTTACTAGGTTTGAAGGCAAAATAATGGGGGCCCATGGATTTCCAAGTGGCCCCTTCAATTCCTGATATTTTTTTATTTTATTTAGAATTTTAAAGTACGGCTGACATCATCACATCATCACCAGCATATCCCGCAATGTCATCATCATGTGGTGGCATGTGTGATGACATCAGCTTCGTAAGGCAGTGCTTGTGCATGTCGGACTCTCTTAGATGCAGCCAGTTATATCTTGGGAAACTATTTCATGCTAAATTACATTGTGAATCAGCTGTTGATGGCATTGCACCACTTCTGCATTAATCTTCAATATAAGGTTAGTGAGTCAAACATTGCAACCCACCTGCACCTGATCTTTAGTTCTGCCATATTTTGCCTTAGAAGTTTGCTTTTTTGGTAAAATACTGTGATGAGACAATAAAGATTACAAGTGGGGAGCAGTAAAAGTTGTGCTGCCTAAGGGCTAGACTAGTCTAAACACGTTTATTACAAGGGTATTTTCTACTTCTTCTTCAACTCTGGCTGTGGCTTACTTAGTGATATAATTCTTGCTGAACAGAAGATCTTCAAAGTATGTTTTAATTGAATCTTTGAGCCTGCCCACTGACTCCGGGGATGAAAGTGCCAGTTTGTGTCTTAAAAATAAAGTAATGCTCAGTTTAATGATATTGGAAACAGTGGCAAAGAGGAAAAGACATGTTTGTTACCTCTGGTCTGTTGTGCTGTTTTTAGCACTTTTCTTGGAATATATGAAGTGTGCATGTGCACTACTGCTCCTCTCTTCATCCTCCTCACACAATCATCATTAAATAAGTAGCACACTTGCTACGCCATGATGAGGTTGGTATCAGGTAAATGTGATTGCTATTTAGTGCCCTGTTATCAGCATTTCCTTAAATACAATGACATACTTTTCTCAAGATACAATAGCTGCTGTTAGTTAGGACGTATATGATGAGAGAAAGAAGTGGAAAATGAGATTAACTAGAAATATTGACTTGTATACCAAATTTGTGGGGTGGGGGTTGGCAAGCTAAGATAAGGATTACAGTTAACAAATAATCACAATAATTGCAGTTACAGACTAAATGAATAACAATTCAATCCATTTTATTCTACTGTCGCCTTTTTAATAGGTAGTTACAATATTTAAAAGTTGCTTATGATCTGTACTGTTGTACCTGAATATTTTATTTTTGTCCCCTTCTTATTCTGGAAGTAAGAGGATGAAAGCGATTATCTGTCCATACCTCTCAGCTGTCCCCGAATTTTAGAAACATCCCTAATTTTGACTCAGAATTTAGCTCTGTCCCACATAATACCTCATTAACCCTGTACAAGCATGTTAATAGCTGTATAGAGGCATCAGTGCCTACCAGGAAGAAGTACAGAAATAATCAAAAAACAAGCCACCCTGGTCATGTCACATCAAAAATCTGGACAAAGGCCTGTGAAAAGTGGGCACAGCTGGCCAAAATTCTGGACATTGATTAACATAAAATTGACGTGCATAATTATGTAACCCCACCCACTCTGACAGAATTGTGGGATACCAAGGGAAGGTGTTAGTAAGTTGTTCAACAGTATGAGCAGTAGTGTTCCACACATAGCACTGAACCAATCATGGACACATTTCAATGGAATCAGGGATGAATCCAGAAATAATTAGGGACAGCCAGAAGCACTTTTAAAATATCAGTACTATCAACTTCAGATATTGACAGAATAAGAGAATCTGAATTAATATACATTTTTCTGAAGTAAAAGTAGTCAATAACTCTAATTATTGTCATTATTTAGTAAGTGTAATTCACCATATTTTCTCCAAAAGTTATCAGTTTTAGGAGGGACTAAGAGGGACAGACCTAACATTTGAGTCATAATCAGCATAAATCAACTGTCCAGATTTTTACAGAATGTCCAGACTTTTGCCTCATAATGTTGGTCTGTTCCTCTTAAAATTTGTGGTTTTCTGGCAAATCAGTGAGGATTTGACATCACCGAATAATGACAGCTATTTGAGTTTTAGACTTCATATCCTGAAGAAAATGCATGCTAATGCAAAGTCCTGTTATTTTTTCAACTTTTTAAGTTTATAAGACCAGTCTTTAAAATCTGTCCTTATTGTTGTTCCATTGTTCCTCGTTATTTTAGTTTTTTTCCAGATTTCCTGCGCTAAAAGGTAGAGAGGAATGCATATCACATCTACAAACATTTACACTAATTTAAAAGGTGCATGCCTCCGATAAAAGAAAATACTTAATAAATAAAAAATATAGGGGCAACCCATACAGAATTTCATACTGCCACAATGGCAATAATTTCCAATCTGCAAAAGAGGAAAGACAACATAAATAACACAAAAGGCCTTGCAGGCTGTACCCTAATTACTTACAGAACATTAATGGAAAACTGAAACAATATGAATGCGCAGTGAAAGTCTGATCTGATAATCTTAAGTGACAGTTTTGTCTTATTCGCTATAAACTGCTTTGTTTATACTTGCTAACTACCTGTCTAACATAAAAGTATGAAGATAGTGTATTATACAATTTCTAAACTGAATACCCTTGTGCCTTATGTATATTATGAATACATCCAGGTTAGACTATGTTAAAACTTCATAAGGGTATGCAAATTTTGACAGACACTCTTTTGCAGTCAGCATCACATATTTGTATTATCTGTCTTCTGTAAACAATTTACTTGTGTTAGTTTACCATAGTAGAATACTAATTACAACTAACCAATTTCAGGTTTAATCCAGGTTGCAGAGATACAAACCATAACAGCATACACCACAGACATCACCTTAAAACCAAACAACAAATAGTTATACATAGATCTGTACACATAATGTACAGCTGCATGGAATAGTGAAATGTAGTTATGCAGACAAAGATTCATTTAAGCAAGAGAACTCATTATGTTATGCATATATGTTATACCCAACATTCCTATGCGGGTCTGTGCAGTTTTTCTTCACAGGTCATTTCAGTAAATGGACTTCATTCAGCAGCAGCCAATGTCAACAAAGAAAGAAACAAACAAACAAACAACTTCTTCTTATAGTAAAGTTCAACACCATCTGTCTGTTTAGAGTTAGCTAACTGCAGATCAAAGAGTTGCCTTAATACCGACAGCCTTCACCATCCCCTTGCAAATGTTTTTCAAGCAACAGCTGCAACTCCAATGACATGCCACGCCTTCAATAAAAGAAATAAAAAATCCAAAGATCTACATTAAGTAATATAACAAACAATTGTCGTTCAGCAAGCCCCGGATTCAAAGATAAATTTAACATAACTGGAATTTATGTTGCAAAGTGACAGAATCTGCTACAATCATGCAATATCAAAGCTCCATAACAGTCCCCAGGCCATAACATTTACATCAAAGAAGGACACTCGACAGAGCTTCTCTTGCTCTTTCAGGATATCAACTTCTGAAACGTTATTGCCTTTTGTCTTAACATCAGGTCAGAACTAAAATAATATCTACTGCAATTATAGGTAGTAGCACATTTGAGAAGTTCCACCAAACCACAAGCATGTAAACAACAGGTTGTACAGGAAAGACGCTCATTCTCTTATTTACATTTAATTTGGATTAGAGTACACTACCCTGGTACAAACTAAATTGACTTTACATTCTTTGGTAGCATCATTAGCATGTAAATTAAACTTGTTCTATCTATAGAGGAGGGAGTAGAGAGATATGTTGGACAGTGGACAGACAGGCTATGATGAGTATTTATTTATTTATTTATTTTACTGGGAGAAGCTGCCAGACTGGCCGGAGAAAGTCAAGATAATTTTTTTCATTCTGTCTGAGACTCTGTCTCACTCTCAGACTGACTGCTGTACTGTGTGTGCACTGCAACAGCAGGAATTCGTGTGGACCGGTTCGACTCTGCACTGCAGACTGCAGCTCGACTGCTGCTGCACTTTAATAATAGACAGTAACAGGCAATGGTAATGGCTTGATTCTGCTACCTGCTTGTTCTGTATTAATTTAAAACACAAAAACAGTTTGAGACTCGAGAGAGTCATCCTCTGCTGCTCCATTCATTGATCTTCTGACCTGACGCTGTTACTGTGTGCTGCTGCTCCTTATCCAGGTAATTGGTTCCACAATCCAATACATCCATGTTGCAACAACAGGCATGCATGGGATGTACAGAAACAGGTAAACAGAGACAGTAGTGTAGTACACAACCCTCAAGCCCTCAGCAAGTTCCGACACTCTGAAATCTTTATTACAAAGTTGATGTCATCGAGCATGCCCCTGCACACGATGACATCAGCAATAATTTTGCCCAAAACAAATGTAAAGAAACACCCAGGAAATTTGAGAATTGAAGGGGCCATGTGGGAATTCATGACACCCCATTAGTTTGCTCTCAAAACTGGTAAATACTGAGGAATTTGGAACAGTTGAGAAGTATGACCCTGGTAGAATCACCAAATCAATAGGCTGTATAACAGAAAGAAGAAAATTATAGCAAAAACTATGAGGTGCATCACCCAGCAGGATAAAAGCACTCTCATCAAATTAAACAAACAACTGAGAGGACAAATAAAGTCTACCAAAGCCAATTTTGAGGTAAATTTGGCCTCACAGGCCAAGAACAACCACAAGCCATTCTTTAGCTATATCTCCAACCTCAAAGGCAATACAGAATTGACCGCAAAGCTCATTGTAAATGGAGCCACCTATACTGAACCAGAACATATAGCAAACCTACTGGCCGATAAATTCAGTTCCAACTTTACCCCTCTCTCCCCCCCTCAACCTTCCCCAGGAAATACCATCAAATAGAACTCCCCATGCTATCACTAGGGAACAGGTCCTTAATGCTCTCTCTATGGCCAAGAACTCTACATCAATGAGCCGAGACAGTATCTCAGGATGCCTTCTAAATAGCATGAAACATGACCTATCAGGGCCTTGGGAATTACTATTTAACTGTAGCTTCCAAACAGGCTTCATGCTTCATGAATGGAGAATAGCAACATTCATCTCTTTTCACAAAACTGGGCCATCTACAGACCCTGGAAACTACAGACCCATAAGTCTCACTAGTCTTATATGTAAAGCCATGGAAAGAATTATCATGGAAATGATCAATAGTGATATATTAATCCTCCAGACCCTGGACCCAACCCAGTTTGGTTTCATCAAGGGCAGATTATGCCTACTCAACCTGGTGGACTTCTTTGAGAAGGTAACCAAAGCAATGGATGAGGGCAAAATGGTTCACACTGTCTACCTTGACCTGGCTAAGGCATTTGACAAACTACCCTACTCTGGCATTGTTGATAAACTCAAGAGGTTAGGTACAAACTTGTATGTCACCCGGTAGATAGCCAACTGGCTCATTGACAAGACCCAGGAAGTTAGAATTGGGGAGTCCACCTCTACATAGTGGCCTGTCACAACTGGAGTCCCTCTGGGACCAGTTTTTGGACCACTCCTTTTTGGCATTTACTTCTCTGAAGGCAATGCCAATATCAGTGGTCTCTGGCTGACTAAATTTGCAGATGATTGCAAATAAGGAGCTGTCATTGAATCCCACACTGACACGGATGTTCTCCAGGAGAGGCTGACACAGACAAACAACTGGTGTCACAGCCATGGACTAAAACTAAATGCCAAGAAATGCATAATAGTATCCTTTGGGAAGTCATCCATCCCTGGTAACTATCATATTGACAACACACCCCTTAGAGTTGACCCAGTAGCCAGGAAATTAGGGACACACATAGATAGTAATCTAGCCTTTGACCATCATGCGTCTACAGTAGTGAGGAAATCCTTCTATGTTGTACAACTTATAAACAAAGGTATAAACAACTTATAAACTAAGTCCAAGGAAGTAATTGTTCCACTGTATTCAGCATTCATTAGACCTGTCATTGAGTACAATGTCCCCTTTGGCATGTACCTAACCAGGCATATCCAACAATTGGAATGTCCACAGAGGTTCCTCACTAAAAGAATACAGTGCTTAAGTAAAATGCAGAGCACCTCAAGGCCCTATCCCTGTATTCTCTCTCCTACAAGCTTTTCAGGGGGGATCTATGCCTGGAATACAGGGCATTGTCAGACCCCACCCTGATAGATCTCCTGCATATCCACAAAATAAACAGCACCAGAATTACCTGTTCTAAAGACTTAAACCTTGTCTGTGATATAAACAGGACCTGCTGGAGAGACAGGTATGTATCCCAGAGACTACCCCATCTGTAGAACAGGCTCCCCAGCCATGTGAAGTAGAGTTCTTCCCTATCCCAATTCAAGTGCAACTGGATCAATTGGATGGGGAACAGGAAATTCATCCTTAGTTTGGCACCGATGCCTCTAATGGACACAGGCAACCTGTAAATAGTTCAACTCCCAGGCCCATACTTGTAAATCTTTCATCTCCCAACCCCCTGCTTACACTTATCAAGGGTATCTGAACTTGAAAGAGATTTGAGATGCATGGCTAGGCTTAAATTGGTCCTTGTGGTCATGAACCTAGTAAACACCTATGAACCTATTTAAACTCTGTCCAGAATTCTTGCACTAAGAGGCTGAACAGTATGGGTATAATCATACCTCTCAAGTATACCTCATTCATACCTGTCAACTTCCTAACACAAGAAATCTGGATAATGCCTTAAATAATGGGGGAGGCAAAGCCCCCAAAACCGGGACATATATAAAATACTGTTCTTATAAACTTAGAATGTTGTTAGAATAGCAGTTTACTAGTAGTTAATTTTATTTATTTATAAAAGAAAACTGCATTTTAATTTTATACAAGTTTTAGTTTGATATGAGCTCAGATGTTAATATAAATAGAAACACTATTGTTCTGATTATATTTTGTGTTTAACATTTTGTCTGTTCATCAGTTTGCATTTGAATGTTGGTATTCCATAGTTCCACTGGGGTGGGTGAGGTTACACAATTATGCATGCCAATTTTATGTTACTCAGCATGCAGATTTTTAGCCAGTTGTACCTACTTTTCATGGGCCTTTGTCCAGATTTTTGATGTTTCCAGATTGAGAGGTATGGACACAAAATGTTAATGTTCAGAAAGATTAAGAGAGAAATTGCAGGAAAGAAAAATATGTGTTCAATAAAAACTGTCAAAAGCTTCAAATGCAAGTTTACATTCAATACCATAACAGATCCATGAAAACAATACATAGACAAAGAAACTTTGGGCCTCTTGGAAAAAGAAACACTGAATGACTATACTGACTCAAGTAACAAAAGACTAGAAAAAGGGAAGAAGCTTTAAACAGATATTCAGATGAGCTGATAAAACTACAAAAATCAGAGGCTGAAATAAAGAAAAGGCTGACCGAAATGAGCCTGCTCAAGAACAAATGTTTCAAAAATAGTATAATTAGAAGATAGAGTATGTAATGCAAAAATATAAATAATATAACCCAGAGATTTGTGAAAGGTATAAAAAGAAACATGGACATGGGAAAGAAAAAAATATCTGATATGGTGCAATATTTATGCAAAGGAGAAAGCCAAAGTAATCAGTACAAAAATAGCAGTTCCAAAGATATTTGAATGAAAATACATACAAAGGTACCCACATATGGAACATTTCACTATACAAAAAATAAGAACACAAGGGGGAATGTAGAACAAAGTATTAGTATAATAAAAGTTAAGCAAATAGAAACTGAAGTTGTGGAATACCTGCAAAGTGATGGATTTAGTGCAGAAAGCCCAACACAGGTAGTGTCACAGCATTATGGAACAATGAGTCCCCACATTAAGGAGAAACAGGTGAAGAGGGAAGAAAGTGATGACTTGCCCCACGATGCTGCTCTGGAGCCATCAGTAGGAAGCAGAACAAAAGATCAGATGGAGTTGCACAGCAATGGAAGGAGCAGAAAACATTGGCAACTCTGATGCAGGAAATGATGTGGAGTGATAGACCAATGAGTTCCCAAATGAAGGAGCAATAGATGATTCAGGATGCAATTGAAGAGAATATGTCACAGGATGATATTCAGGGACTTTCTGTGGAATGCCCACAGGAAACAGAGAGCAAGAATGTGCCCTCAGTTTAGAAGAAAATGATCTAAGGTAAGAGTTGCTTGATTGAATAGAGATGGATAGATGTATTAAGATCAATGAAAGAAACAGATGCCAGAAAGTAAATAAGACCCGAAATGTTAGAAGTTCTATCAAACAGATTAACACAGTAATAAAGACTATTAACAGAAATTCATGTGATATAATAAAAACAAAAGGATATATTACTGCACAGCTAAAATAATAATGGATAGTCTTACCACAAAACAATAGAGCAATAAGGGAAATGAAGGGAAGAAATAAAATTCCATTGTGGAAGCTTCAAACAGAGAAAACTATACAGCAACTAAAACAGGAAGGGTTACTGTTAAAAGAATATAGAAGAGGGAACAGAGCAACAAAAATACTTTGTAAAATAGATATGGTAAAAGCAATGCACAATATCAAAACAGACCAGATTCTATCTGGTAAAAGCAATGCAAAATATTAAATCAGAACAGATTCTATAATGCACTATTGCAAATAATAAACTAAAAATATCAGCACAGGAAGAAAAACTTTGAAGACATACAGATAAATATAAAGGAAAAATACAAAATAAGGAAATTATGATGACCCCAAAAGTTTTATAGAGAATTAAGAAACAAAGCAAAAGAAATAGAAACACCACCAAGAAAAGAAGAAATAGGCACATTTTGGAGAAATATTTATGAAGACTCTGTGGAATATAACAAGGATGCTGAATGGACAGAAAAACTAAAAGCAGTGATAAGGAGTTCAAATATACAGGGTTTGAAATGGAATAAAGCAATGGCCAGGGAAACTGAAACAAAATTAAGAAAACCTCCTTATTGGAAAATCCTAGGCCAAGATGCAGTACCTAACTTCTGACTTAAAGTATTAATATCTTTACACAAATATTTAGCCTCGAGTATGAACCACTTATATGCATATCTTGAACAGACACCAACCTGGCTAACAACAGGAAAATGATACTCCTCCTTAAGAGTGATCCTGTGACTTCCAAGATGACTGCACACTGATCAACAGCTTGACTTTAGCTCTCCCTGCGTGAAAACAGAAACTGAGAAACTTTTGACAGTGGTACTGTCAGTTTGAGTAAAATTCAGTTACTCGCTGGTGTGTACTCTGTGTGAATACCTATAAAAAAGAAACTAAGAGCGGCTGAAAAAATCAACTAGAAAAGGTTAAAGAGCAACTACTGACTGAGAAGAATTATGCAGCTGTTAGCAATAAGCAGTTCAAGCTCCAGCTTTAGTACAAGATATGGCTTCCAGGAGAAAAGTCAAATTTGCTCAGAGCTGATTAAAATATATGAAACACTGAAGGAGTATATTGACTCAAATAACAAAAGACTGCAAAAAAAGGTTTAAACATATATTCAGATGTGCTCGTAAAACTGTAAAAATCAGAGAATGAAATAAAGAAACGGCTAGCTGAGTATGAGACTGCTAAAGAAGAAATATTTCAAAAATGGTAGAATTAGAGGACATAGCAAGTAGGGAAAATCTGGGATTTTCTGCTGTACCAGAGAAACTAGAAGGAACAGACTGTATTAATTTTATGAAGGCATAAGGAACTGGACTTGTAATCATTAGTAGGAACTGTTAATTGAAAGGACATGCCAAGTGTATGCTCCAAGTATGGCCATGAGAAAGCAGCCAAGACCTTTAGTAGTAAAGATGCAAACCTACCAGCGGAAAGAGTTGATTCTGACAAAAGGACAAAATATTAAAAGTTAGAGATGGTAGAGTATTTGTGGAAAATAATTATTCACTGTACACCATGCAGAAGAGAAAGCAAATTTATTCCAGTAATTAGGGAATGTCCAGAGGCATGTATGAGATTCAAGCTGCTGTATCCAGCTGTCATCAGAATATTTTTTTTCCTGGGGGATAAAAGCCATTCTTTGAAGTAGAACAGGCTAAGGAGGAATTGCAAACATATGTTTAACCAAAAATGAGCCATCAAGCAGAATGGGACTCTGCTTTTCATTCTTCTGATAATAAAGCACACAGAGAGACTTTGCCAGTGAGATATTTTCCACTGTTCCAAAGTAAAAGCTTGAAAGACAGATAAAAGCATAGAAGTTGACCAGAAGAACCATGAGCACAGTGGAATTGAACAGGAATGTGGAGTTGGGAGAATGGAGATGAACAGGAAGAAGACCAGCAACATGGAAATTAGTGAATAAATGTGAGACTACATTTGTAAAACATGGCTGTATAAGAATAAGTGGAAAGCATGGACTTTTGATGACTTTGTTAAACTTGTCTGGAACTAAAAGACATTTGCTTCACTTTGTATCATTAATGTTTGGAAGGACTCTGACAGGAGGGGAGGAGGAATGAAAAAGGTAACTGTAAGTAAAACAGTTTTTAACAGGATTTCTATTGAACTTTTCACAATGTAAATAGTAAAGTATTTTTAGTTGTTCTTGTATCTAATAAAGTTATTAAAGTAGACAGGTGCCTTTTTCCTTCCTCTTCTCTTTCTTTTTTTCTTTCTTTCTTCTTTTTTGGTAATAAGAAATATAGGAATTACATTGCCAAAAAGAAGAAAAGCTAGACAGAAGCATATTTAAGTTAATACGCTAAAATCTTGATTTGTTAAGGTAGGTGTAAAAGTAAATTCAAATCTGTTGGAGGGGAAATAAAGATTAAAAAAAAGAACAGACACAAATTAGTGTAAGTAGAAGCACAGGTAATATATATCTTAGCATGAAAACTTCAATTTCAGATTAAGGTCTGTGTTACCAGCTGTCTATTTGGCACAAATTTTCCAATTAGGAGGGTCAAACCTTATTATTTGAATATGTACATAGCTATTGCATGTCTGTATTAAGTTACTATGTTATGGTGATGTTTGAGGGTGTGTTTGGTTTGAAGGCGAAAAGCCGAGGTACCAGATCGCAATAAACGCCTTACTGGCATGGCACTGGCTTTTCTTGTGTTGTTTGTTTGTGTTTGGTTTCTTGTTTGAGGGTTTTTATTAAAACAAAAAGTCTTGTAAAATGTGACGAAAGTTCCTATGTTGATGATAAAACACTGTGTGAATAATTAACCTGCCAAATAGTGGGTACATATATCACAAAAGCTGGAATTAGACAATAAAAAAGCTGCCATATGTAATAGGTAGAAATAATGACTTCTTACCATAATGGCAGTGCTTTCCTTATTATCTTGGAATGTCAATGGTCTCACAGGTGTAGACAACAAGGAAAGAATACTTAATTGTATTAAGAAATGCAGATTGCAAATAGCAATGCTACAGGAGACACATTTGGAAGGAAATGAGCGAATCTGATAAAGAAAGGATTTCAAGATGGATATTCTGTAGAAAATCAGGGTCAAAGGAAAAAATAAGTACTTATATTAATTGTCATAGTAGCTGCAGTCATAAGAGAAGAAGAAAGAAATAATTGCCACAGTGTTGTAGTAGTAAGGTGCTACTGGCAAGGGATGAGACTCACACTAACATGCATTTATCATTCCACCAAAAACTGCTATTTTGGAGCTTAAAAAAAATTGTAGAGAAATAATTAGCTTTCAGCAGGGAATATTACTTATAGGTGGGGACTGGAATTTAATTTGCAGCAATAAGAATATATGTGGAGGACTAGAAGGAAAATATAACAAAAGTGGGTAGATGTCTGAAGAAATTTATGAAAATATTTGGTAAGAAAGACAAGAATTCAATAGCAGGAATTCAGCAATTGTACATATTATTCCCCAAGGTTGAATAAATGGGCTAGACTTGATATAATTTATATTTCACAGGAACATGGCCATTTTAATTGAGAACTTTGATAGACATCCAATAACTGTTTCAGATCATGCACCAATAATTACTAAGATAAAATTGCAATATAATGAAGTAAAATAAGACACTGGTGCTTCTCTACTTACCAGTTAAAACAGAGGAATTTAAGGAATGGGCACTGGAAATTATCTGGGAGCTGCTAGGGAAGATAGAAAGTACTCCAGAAGTTACAGCTAGTAAGTTGGATAACATAAAAATGGAGTTTAAATATAGGGTGGAAATAAAAGGGGAATCTTGCAGAACAAGAGGAGGTACAATTGTATAGTGCTAAATATGTATGAGTTTAGAAAGACTGCTGTTAAGCAACTGTTTTTGATAATAACTCCAGAGCACAAAAACTTTTGGCACAATAACTTAGGCAACAGAAATATAAGTGGTTGTTGCCAAACATAGGGAGCCTATAACAAGAAAAATGACCAGAGATCCTGTGGTGGTCTTAGAGGTATTTCAGAAATTTTATGAACATTTGTATAAAGCAGAGAATTAAGGAAATCAAGAAAAAGCACAAATAGAAATATTTATGGAAGACTTAAATATGTCAGGGTTAGAGGTAGATGAGGCTCAACAATTAAGATCAGAGGAGATGAGATAAAAAGGATGATATATAGCTAATCTATAGGAACGTCTCCAGGAATAGATGATATTCTGGCGAAAATTTGGAAGTTAGGAGGGAAGAAAGTGATAAAAATCTGAATGGTCTTGTTTAACAGTATTTTAAAAGGAGGGGAGGCACAAACATCCTGGAACAAAGCTGTAGTGGCTGTAATACCCAAAGACAGTAAAGACCCATCTGCTCCAGCTTCATATAGGTCCATCTCAATTCTAAACCATGATTATAAATTTGTTATGTCTATAATAGATAAAAGAATGGCAAAGGTGATGCCATAACTGATAGATATGGACCAGTGTGGTTTTGTGGAGGGAGGCAAACATTTGACAACATTAATAGAACAATGATGATCCAGACAGAAGCAGAATACAAGGCAAATACCACTTATTGGTAGGGCTTGATGCAGACAAAACATTCAACAGAGTAAGCTTGGATTTTATGAGTAGGGCAATGGAAGAATTTGCGTTTTGTGATACAATAATAAGGTTAATTACAAGGATATATGAGGGATAAGAGGTAAAAAAGTGGGAGGGTTTCTCTCTGTTAAGTTGTGCCTGAACAGAAAAAGCACACAGTGGTGTCCTCTTTCCCCTCTGATATCTTCATTATATTTTGAAGCACTGGCAAAGGAAATAAAGAGCTCAGAAATACAAGAGTATAACTGGTACAGTGTATAAGAAAAATTGGCATTATTTGCAGATGATATTGTTTTGTACCAGATGGAACCAGAAAAGGACATCACAGTGTTGTGAAACATTCTGAGATAATTCCATTTTCTTTGTACAGGATATACAATTAATGAAGATTAGGCAAAGATTATAGCTATAAACTATGTGCTCACACATGAATTGGTCCAGCAATACCCAAATTTATGGGGATAAACTGATCCTCCCAACAGTATGAAATATTTCAGAGCTACATAGTTAAGGCTCTTATACATACCACAAGCAAAGAGTTACAGTTCAAAATGGAAAGGGATGATGGTGATGATGATGTTGATGATGTTGATGATGAATAAGGGGGTAATTCAAGAAATAAGGAAAGAATGGGATTTTGGATGCAGATCCTTAGGGAGAATAACAACAGTCACACAGAATATTATATTCATAAAGTAGCAAAAAGTATATTAAGACCTAAGCCAACATAGGAATTGAGAAAAGAGATTCTGCAGATAGGGATGACTGCAATTAGCAGTACAAATAATAGACAAGAGGCGACTGGGGTTTACTGGAGGAAGGTGCCAAAGGAACCAAGGTATTGGGAACAAATAATTAGAGAAGGCAAGGTAATAGAATGGAAAGAGGCCAAGAAGACATTTGGTTTACAGGCTAGTGTTTGCCTTCCCTATCAGGAATTGATATAACAGTATAGATGAAAATTAAACCTAAATGAAAGACATGCAGTGGTTGAGTTTTTAATTGAATCTAGAGCAAACGTTGCTGTTAGAAAAAGGGTAATTATTAGGGCATACAAAATAATGCATGATAACTATAGGAATCAATCAGAAGAGGTCAGAAAAGATTTGAAAGAGAGATTAGCTATCCAATTCACAAAGAAACAAAGGGAGGACATATGTATGGCTCCCAAATGTGCAACTAAATCTTGAAGGTTTAGGATTTTTGCCTGGAAGTGTTTGCATAGATACTTCTGTACCGCAAACAGATGTAAAAGCATTTGTCCTCAGGTAGATGGGAAATGTTGGAGATTTGATGCAGAAGACTGATGTAATTGGCACCATATATTTTAGGAGTGTAATGAGTTGGCAGACTTTAAACATTTCTTACAGAGTACTGAGTCAGGAATACTGTGTCAGGAAATGAGCGTAACTAAGCAATGATTTTTTTGGGTTGCGATTAAGTTTCATTCTGGTGGCTGCCCAAAAAGCAGTTACTAGAAAATGGAAATCAAAATCTAAACCAACTATACTTAAAGTATTGAATCTTGTAACAGAGATAAAAGAACAGGAAGTGAGATCTTTAGAAAAGGGTAGACGTAAATTACATAGAAATGAATGGAAAATGTGGAAAGCATACATGCAGAAAAAAATATTCAAGAGGAGGAATAAGGTTTAATAGAAGGCAGGAACTGAATAATTTATGTAATGTTGCTTAGATTACACATCACACATATTGTTATATATATCCAGTAATGTTTGTAAATGTGAAGTTGTTAATACAGTTTGATTGCTTTTATATAAATGTAAGTTTGCCTGTGTCACAATTGATAATTCAGTAAATATGTTTAAAAAAAGAGTGAATCTTTAAGCCATCCTAAAAAATATAGACCAATAACTTGCCTTCCGATGATGTACAAATTATATGCTGGAATTGATGCAAACAAAGTTTATAGTCATTTAAACTTAATCATGGCAACAGAACAAAAGGGTAACAAAAGAAAGTCATATGGAACAAAAGATAATTTGTTGCTAAATAAAGTCATCATATAAGAATTATACAAAAGCAAATAATCTAAATATGGCATGGATAGATTACCAAAAATTATTTGACAGCATCCCACATTCATGAATGAAGGAGTGCTTACAAATGTATAAGACAGATCCTAAATTGATCAGTTACATTACAGTGACCACTTTCCAATTAAGTCATGATGAAAGGCAAATTATTATCCCAGGGGAAAAAGTCAAAGGTGGATATTCCAGGGTGATTCTTTGTCATCACTGTTGTTTTCTTTTGCCTCTGAGCCATTTAAGATATTCATTTAACAGATTAGGTCATGGTTGCAACTTGGCTCCCAGAAAACAAACTTGATTAAAGATTCCTTATGTATTTTTTATGGATAATTTAAAACAATATCAGATGTGAAGTTGAAACCACAACTGCAAGTGATTAAAACTTTCTCAGATGATACAAGAATTGCATTCAGTCTTGATAAATGTGCAAAAGCAATGTTTAAAGCAGGAAAGTTGCAGTACAAAGAAACTATCAGTCTGGAACAGATATGTTATATAAAGAACTTGAGCAGGAAGGAGTGTATAAATACTTGGGAAATGATGAAGTATCAGCAATAAAACATGAAACTGAGTGAATAAAACTCAGTAAGGAATACTTCAAAAGACTAAAACTAATATTGAAAATAGCTTTGCCATCTAAGAATAAAATCCAAGCTATAAACCATTTTGCTCTTCATGTTTTAACTTACTGTTTTAGAGTGATTGACCATCCCCAAAAGTACTGGATCAGAAAAACAAGAAAAATGCTTCATGCATATAAAATGTTATCTAAAAATCATTGTACACCAAGATTATATATTCCGCTGTCACTGAAAGAGGTATGGGCAGGGGCGGCCCGTGCTATTGGACTGCCGGACTGCAGCCCCTCAACTGTAAAATAAAGAAATAAAAAGAAAAAGTAAAGAAATAAAAAGAAAATATTAAAAAAAATTAAAAAATCGCGGACGTTCGCGCATGCTCACTAGTCCGGACTGCTGCTGAGACAGTCTGGAGCATGCGCAGACTGTCTCAGCAGTAGTCCAGACTGGGAAACATGAATAATGGAGCTCACAGAAGTCTATGCAGTTTTAAACTGCATAGACTGTTGCTGGGAACAGATCAGACCCGGACTGCAACGTCGGCAGGCTGGAGTCTCGTCGGGGGATCTCGCGCGCGTGATGGATATGCTCCAGATCTCGTGGGGATGTGCTCGAATGCGCCAGCTATGGGATGTAATGGTCTACTGAACGAAGAGATCTATGTGGACAGCTATGAAGGTAAGAGGGACAAAGGGGGTGGGTGGGTGTGTGTATATATGAGGAGAAATAATGGGAAAATTAGATAAAAGTCTGAGAATGTGATGTTCTATTATGCACAATTCTGTGCTGAGGTAGTGGACTGAATGCTAATCACACTTAGAAACCTAAGGGCAACGGAGAGTAAGTTAATCCTGGCTAGTGGATAGAGACAGATGCAAATGCAGGTACATATGAGTGGAAATGAAGAATGCTGAAAATGAGGAGACTAATGTGGGGAGCAGCCCGTAGTGGCTGTACTGGAATAAAAAATGCTTGCTTTGCTGAGGTTAAAGATGTAAATTAAATGGCCTGTTTAATGTCAACATTTCATGATGTTAAAGCAGCATTTGGTTAAGTATAATTTGTAGTTTTTACTTAACAGAGATGAAAGGACAGTTTAGAATCCCAGTAGTGTATGATATGAATTTCTTCATTAACTTTGAGTAAAAACTGTTGAACATGCTGTTTTGGGCCTGCATGCTTGCTGGAGGCTACCATATTGCCATCTGATATAATTGGGGTTAAAAGTTGCATTGTTAGCTCCAGTTATAAATGAAATTATCAGAATTGTAAAGAATTAGACTTAATCATGTTTTTATGAAAGTGGTAAATTATTTTGTACACTATAAACAAGTCTTAAAAGGAGATGGGGAAGCGTATAACTCAAGTTACTTTTGAGACACAAGAAAAATGGAAGTACAAAAGTAATATTTATATAGACTAAAACAGGGACTAAACAGAACAAAAGGCTGTATTTGTATTTGAAGCCAATGATAATGATTGTGGAGTCTATGGGACAAAACTCAAAAGAAATAAATATATATATATATATATATATATATATATATATATATATATATATATATAAAATAAGACAACTCAGAATAAAATTGAGGATGAGACAGGTTTGTCAATAGGACTTTTAGCATAAGAATGGTAGACAATGGTACAAAAACAAAAAAACAAATACAAATAATAAAGAAAATGGTAGGCTAGCAAAAATGCATGCGTTATGATTTACATACCTGCAGAAAAAAGGATGCATGGCATGTTTCTATTGGATAAGGGCTGGCAGACCTAGTAGAAGGCAGAGTGTTTTCAGTGTGAATAAGGTTGCCCCGTGTCTGACTCTACTCCTCAAGATGGGTCTTCCCATTTTCTTCCTCAAACTTCCTGATACTTTGCCCCCTCTGCATGCGCCGTTTAGTATTCACCCCTTCTTCCTTAAAAAACAATTAAATATACATAATTAGTAGAATGAAGTATTGAGAAAGAAATGTAGGCAACTAATTTATGAGATCCTCCACAAGTACAGGGTGAGTGCTTTGTACAATCGATATAGCTTAGTATTACTCTTTGAGGTTTGAGGGGATATTTTGTAGAACACAAATGTCATAGGCAAGTGTAGGAACTGCAACCTTGGAGCTGTTCCCGATGCAGGCAAATGGGGATGATAGACAAGCTGATAGCATATAAGTGCACACTGTTAAATACTATACCAATTGTTAAGCAATAGGAGTTTCACACATGCATGTTGCATAGTTATCTCTCAGTTAAGGTCTACATTATCACTTTGTTTATTTTATTAATTTTGCACTAAACAAAGAAACAGAGAAATAATTATAAACAATGATAACCATTTATCGCAATACTTGGACAGATAGATTTTCATGCAAAATGTTGAGGTGTGAGATTTGGTGCAGTTGTACCTATTACCCCTAGTTCTCCAGTGTTGTTCTGTGAACCATGTTGATCCAATGGTGCAGGGTCAGGGTCTCAGGCATCCATCAATATAAGTCATTGTGATGATGGCACACCTGGACAGATGACCAGTAAATCCCCATTCTTCTCTTCAGCTCTCCAACGATCATCTTCCAGATTTCCTTAATAGGGAAAGCTCTTACATTGTTACACATCCTAGCTTCATGGGCAGAGTACACATGCAGCAGGGGCTCTTTTGGTCAAGTTGCAGCTCAGACATAATTGCATCCATTTACTGTACAGGGAAGCAGTCGTGTCAACAGTAAGAATGCTGTGTCCTGAAAACACAGTTTTTAATGGAGTCTTAAATTTCACTTCTGCCTAGATGGGCATATCTGGAAGGTGTATGCCACATCATCAGTGTATATATTGCAGGCTAACTTTGATGCTTGTAAACTTGCTTTGATAAACATCATTGCCTGCCAAGCACTTCATACAGACGTGTGCCAATGGTTTTCTGCAAATCTTCATGCTATTTAGCCTCATTAATAGTCTTTGGCTTAAAACATATTTAAACAAAGTATGGGAGCAGGTAGGTTGTTGGCAATCTTTGGAAACACTATAGGTTGTGTATGCTGTATTTAGTGAGTACTTCAAGTTTTATTGTTATTTGCATTAATTATTTCTTGCATAAATGTTGAGGTTTATTTCACAACATTTCAAAAAATGTTAAGAATTGCAGTGGCATCCATGAATATCTGCATTGGTGATATTTTTATTCACACATTTTAATGGTGTGATATAGGTTATTTACACTTTAATGGTGTGATATAGGTTATTTACACTTATGTTGTTGGTACTAAGTAGGATCAAGGCATATGTTAAGTTGTTTAAATTAATGATTTCTATATTGCTCTGACTGTTTTGCACAGGGACCTCAGCAGTAAAATGTATGGTGGTAACACAGAATTTTATTCTAGCAACTTTCCAAGATTATACAAGCAATGTTTAATGTGTCCCTGTTTTTTGGGCTTTTGCCCCCCCAATCAATTTTGGCTTTTTCCAGATTTCTTGTGCTGCGAAGTTGAGACGCAGTTGAGTATTGAGCAGATATTACAAGGAGCTGAGAACTGCAGGGGAAGAGAAGTTTAGTGCTGCTTATGCTAAGTCTGCTTGCATTGTTAATAGCACAACAGGTTGTGTACTTGCTTTTGATGCAGAAGGCTGTGGGTTCTACTCCCACAAGGGGTGGATGCTGCCGTACTGAGAATGTCTTCCTTGGCGAAGATGCTAACTATGAGCCTGTTATCAGTGTGCCATCCATTTCCTATTGCAATATTACTAGATTATCATTTTTTTAATGTAATATAAGCAATTTATTCCTCAGGGGCAGCAGACACTTTACTTTTTGATGAAACCATAAAATATAAAGGTGTTTGCTAGCAGCAACCACTTCATTAGTTACAGATTTCTTTAATGTGGAATTATTTAGATGACTTTTACTTCTTCAGAGATTGTGCATATTTACTGATAATGGTGGACTGTAGAATTGTGCATATTTACTGATAATGGTGGACTGTAGACGTTTGAGTAGACTTTTATGATGGAAATGTTCTGAACTGGGCAGTTTTGTCATTATGGGTGCATGCATTTTGTTTCATTGTTTACTGGAAAAATGTTCTGAATTGGGCAGTTTTGTCATTATTAGCAGTCACAGATTTCTTGAACATGTACATAGGAAGGATTATGGATATCTTGCAATGTGCAGATGTTTCCTAGAGTCACAAAGCTAAGTGTATCACACCAGTGACCATGGTAATACACTCCAACAGTACTTTCATTTTCTACTTTGCCCAGCTACTAGAAATCTCATTTGACATGTCAGCACTCACTACACCATAACTGCCTTTCCTTTTGGTATTTTGTCCAGCAAACATTCTGACCGTGATTGCCTTCCTGCGTGGGTGAATGAGTCCTGGCCATCCACCTGAATCCATCAATGAGGAGAGGAAAATATAAGGGAAGTGAAAAAGTATGAACTGAGGGGTAGAGGTTAAGGAGGTAGAGAGGTAAATGTTTAAATGTAGGGGTAGTGGAGAAGAGAAATAGAAATTCTGAAGAAGAGAGATGTGAAATAGGGAAACTGCAGACCCTGTCTCTCATCCACTGCTGATTTTGTATAATGTCCCTCATTTTGCCTCATATGTTTGCTGTGTTCATTGTAAAACTTTAAATTTTTACATAAATTACTTAGTATTACTGTCAGTTAATACTGCCAGACATTAAAGATATTCACTTTTCCACCTCACTGATATTTTGTGTTATCTGCCAAGGTAACCCAGTACTGGACATTTCTGAAAAGCTCAGACTCCCTTCCTCTCTTCCTGTGACTGCTAATTGGTTGACATCCTGAGAGGAACACCTTCACACAGCAGCATAGCTAGGGTGAAGCATAGGGGGAACTATGCCAGGTGCAAAAGTTTGAGAGGTTTGATTGGCCAACTCTGATTGCTCTTTAATACATATCAGTTTTTAAAAGCTGGTATAAGATTTGCCGTCAATCCAGAATACAGTAGCACTCCATGTGTTGTCTAAACTGTACCAGCTGCTTTATACATTGCAATAAGCAGTTTGCTACAGTTTAAAAGTAAAAACAGATTTTTTTTTCTTTATTCTTTTTTTTTTTTTTTTTTCATTTTGTAAAACTGCAATGCCCTAGCGCACCATGTGTAGTCTAAACTGTAGCAAGCATTTTGCTACAGGTTCAAAGTAAAAAAAATAATTGATGTTATGTTGTCCTATCTCGCTTTCATTCTTGCTGGTTGGGTTTGGAACCAAGCCCGGCCGCATACTAAAGGTCGAGAGCTTCTACTGGGTTGAGGCTACATCCTATCCCAAGATGCCTAGCGACTGCTACCCAGATCTTGTTTGCCACTTGCAGCTTCGGGATTGCTTTTTTGCTGGTGTTTTCTTTCTTTTAATATTTTGTGTGTTTGCTAGCTTATAGTTAGTTAGTAGGATAGTTTTTTTTCCATATATTGTCTTTATTGGGTGTTCCTGTTTTTTGGCTAAAGGTATTTTTGCTTCTTTTCTTGGTTTTGTAGGGGCTGTCATTTTCTCTCTTAGGCCTCTTTTTGGCACTGCCCCAATGTTTAGGAATCCATTTACGTTAGAAGATTCCTTTTTTGTCTTCTTTCTTTCCCTCCTTAGCCCATTTTAGTTAGAGGGCTTCCCCATTGTTCCCTGTCGCAGTTTACGTTAGAGGCATCTCCTCAGGTTAGAGGAGTGTGTTGTTTAAGTTAGAGACCCTCCTCTAACTTTTTTCTTCCCTTTCCCTTCCTTTTTCTTCAAAAAAAAAAAATGTTTTTCTTTTTTTTTTTGCCGTTGTTGTCCTTATAAAATAATTAATTGTTTTTATTGTTGTCTGGATTGCTTAGAGTGGGTTTCTGCACTTGAGTAAAACTTTGACTTACTTGGCTTTTCTCTGCTGTTGGTGAACTTTGACTGGTCAGGATGTTCAAAGAAACTAAACAGTCTGGATTCAAAAGGTGCGATTCTTGCACCCAAAAGATGTTGATCACTGATGGACACACTAGTTGTGTGCACTGATTAGGAGCCATCCACCTGCAGGATTCCTGTTCTATTTGTCATGCGTTTAGTTCAAGGGTCCTGCAGGAATAGAAAAATAAGCTTATTCTTAGGGGTTTGTTAAAGGGGATGTTTGATTCGGCTATTGAAGGGACTCAGGCCGCCAAAACCTCAAACAAATCTCCCAAAATTTCTTTGGCTCCAGCTTCCAAGTTGTCAAAGAGACCTGAAAAAATGACCACTTCAGATCCAAGACCTGTCAGTTCCGAAAAGGAGAACAGTACATTGATTCCACTTGCAGTTTCAAAACTGTCTACTAGTAGAAAAAGGAGCCGGTCACTGTCCTTGGATTCTGTTTGTTCAGTGCCGCAGTCTCCATTACTTCAATTGGTGGTGGGTAGCCACAAGTCCTCCCATTCCTCTCGGTCATCCAGGAGCATTTCAGATGATGATGTGGAGCAGGTGGTTAGAAGGTTGCTTCGTACACTAGCTCTGGCAAAAATTCTCACCAGCCCAGCCCAGACAGTCATAGAGCCGACCCCAGTAGCATCTTTACCTATGGTTCCTCCTCTGACTCAGATGAGCTTGGAGCCAGAATACCTGGAAGTCCTAGTGGTGGAACAGTTGGACCCAAAATCCATTCCCAGAGTTTCTGTGCTGACCTCCACCCCAACCACTTTGATGTTGCCCATCGGGGGCATCTGGGGGGCCAAGACTCCCTCATCGGTTCCAGGGGAGAGTTGGATCGGACCCTTGTTGAATCCGACTCTCCCACTCAGAGCCTCAGCGCAGGTGAGTTTGGTGCCCACATTGGCCTTGACCTTGGATCCATACTCCTCAGTGCAGGGGAGATCTCCTAGTTCCGCGGAGCTGGAGGCTCTCTCAGCCTGGGATCGTGGTGCCTTCAAGGTGATGAGGAGCATGCTTTCCTCTGAGACTGCTCCACTATTGGCTCCAGCAACTATTCCCCCCAAAGGGCCAGTGTTGACCTATACATCATCCCTCCAGCCCCAGCTTAGAAAACCAGTGCCCTGGGACACCCCAATGGGTGAAACCCTCTCTTCTGAAACCTCCCCAGAACATCCCCCTGAGGAGGTCCCTTGGAAGAGAACATGTAAGAGGAAAGACATAGACTCCGCTGAGTCTGTCACATCCGATACCGACTTAAATGATTCAGAAGGGTCCCCATGGTCACTCTCTGAGGATGTCTCCTTTTCAGAACAGCCCAAGAAGACAGACAGTTCTTGACTAAAGGTGTCCCAGTACATGCTATGGTGGTGGTGGCGAACACCAAGAAGGAATTAGGAGAACTTCTACATCTGTTCATCTGCCAAATAAGGATTCTTGAATGATGGACAGATATGGGAACCATATGTTCTCTTCAGTGGCCTTTACCCTTAGGTCACTGAATTACTTATCCCATTTTACTCATCTTCAAAGAGATCTCCCCAAGGAGATAGGAGATACCCTACAAGGTGCTATAGCTGGGGGGTTACCTGAAAAGATAAGCTGTCAGCTTGCGACCTTAACCTCTATTACTAACTCCTCCATGCGCCTCATTTTTTATGCAGCCGATGGAGCGAGGCAGGGCAGTAGGCACCAGAATAGCTCTGAGGAGACATTCCTGGATGCGTCTTTATGAGTTTGCCGAACCCTTCAAATCTTCCTTTATTGACACCCTGTTTGACGGCTTATCCTTGTTCGGTTCAAAAGTGAAGACTCTCACCAGGAGCAAGCTGGAAGGCAAGACTCTGTCCATCGTGGGAGTTTGTTTTTCTGTCCCTACCAGACCTTATCCTAAAGGTCAGAAGGGCGGAAAAATGTGGTTCCAGAAATCCAAAGGAGTCTCGCCGGATGCTCCTGCTGAATTTTCCCCCAAGGGCAGCGGGGGAAATAATAACAGAAGATGCTGCCCTCACAGCAGAGGGGGTCTGCAGGACCAGGGTGACAGAGATACATTCTCGGGTAGACCCTACCAGCATTCCTGAAAGGAGGCCTGCCTGTCCACCCGTGGAGGCAGTTGGGGGAGATTATCACTGTACCTAAAGGCCTGGCTAAACATGACTCAAGACAAATGCGTACAGTCCATCATATCCAGGGGATACAACATTCCTTTTTCCTTTCCTCCCCATCCACCAAAATCTATCCCAGGCTTACCACCTGGTCAGTGGGATCAAGCAACCCTAGAAATTCAAAGGTTGCTAGAAAAAAAGAGTCATGCAAGAAGTCCCCGCAGACCGAATCAGATCCAGAATTTACTCAATGTTCTTTTTAGTTCCAAAGAAGACAGGGGGACTGGACACCAATTTTGGATCTCAGCAGACTGAGCAAGTTGGTAAAGAAAACAAAGTTCCATATTTTAACACTGCAGTCTATACTCCCTTTTCTGGGACAAGACAATTGGATGTGCTCTATAGATCTTCAGGATGCGTACTACTACATAAAGATGGAGAGGTGATTCAGAGGACATCTACTCTTCCAGCTGGGAGCTAGTCATTACCAATTCAGAGCTCTGCCCTTTGGTCTCACTATAGCCCCCAGAGTATTTACCTGCATGGCAGTAGTAATGTCTCACCTGAGGCATCAAGGATTCTGGGTGTTGCCATACTTAGATGACTGGCTCCAAACCACCACCACAAAGCATCTACTAACCAGGACAAGAGACACCACCATTCATCTCTGCTCAGAACTGGGCATTACTATAAATTTTGAAAAATCTGCCTTGTTGCCATCATAGCATATTACTTTTATAGGGACAGACTTAAGCACAAAAGACATGATGGCAAAACTACCTCTCAAAAGAGTTGAAACACAACGCCATCAAATTTCAATATTGCTGATGAAGAAAAAAGTGCAAGCAAAATTTGTCCTCATGGTTCTGGGTTCAATGGCAGCTGCAATAACACTAGTTCCACTGGCATGTCAACACATGAGGATAATACAATGGCTACTTTTCCCTCAGTGGCCCATGCAGGAGTTGCCCATGTCACACAAAATTCTCATCACAAACACCTGCAAGAGGAACCTGCAAAGGTGGCTTCAGTCTACTCATCTAACTGTAGACAGACTATTTGTTCTCCCTCAACCTGTAGCTGCAGAGACCATGGATGCTTCCCAGATTGGGGGGGGGGGGCATTTTCTTGGCCAGACTGTCAAAGGGATTTGGAAAGAACACTAGTACCACTTGCACATCAATGTCCTAGAGATGAGGATGATGCTTCTGATGTTACAAGCTTTCCAGAGTTCTCTTCCAATAGGTACTATTGCAATACAAACAGACAATATGTCAGTGGTGTGGTACATCAACAAACAAGGGGGAACCAGATCTTGGCCCCTCTATTGACAGGCTCAAAGAGTATGGCAATGAGCAATCTCTTCTCAGCATTTTCTGACTGCAATGCACATCCCGGGGAAATCCAACGTAATAGCAGACAGATTAAGCAGGGCAATTCTTATGCCTCACGAGTGGTCCCTGAATCAGGAAATTGCGAACCATATTTTTCATGGGGTCAGCCTTGCTGTGACCTCTTTGCCACATCCATCAACTCAAAATGTAGCAGCTACTCTGCCCTAAACACCACCAGGGGGAGTCACCAAGGGATGCACTTACTCATGATTGGCCCCTGGGACTTCTATATGCTTTCCCATTGTTTCCTTTAATTCCCAAAGTTCTCCAAAAAGCAAAATTGTTGAGTCGCTGGCTAATTCTCATTGCTCCTTACTGGCCTCATCAGATATGGTTCCCCTTTCTATGGCCCCATCTTCAAGAGGAGCCTTGGATTCTGGAACCAGTGCCGGATCATCTGACTCCTCAGTCAAGAACGCTGCACCCCTCTCTTCAAAGCCACAAACTGACAGCTTGGTTACTCCACTTCCAGTCTTAGCCAGGCTCCCAGAACTATCCCTGGCAGTATGACACATTCTAGTTTCGTCTCACAAGAATACAACTAGAAAACTTTATGCAAACAAATGGAAGAGGTTTTCTTGCTGGGCCGACAAAAAAACATATAGACCTCCTTACAGCCCCAATATCTGTGATCCTGGAATTTTTAATAGAAATTTTTAATTAAGGTGCAGCGGCATCCACGATATGAGTACAGTTGACTGCTATATCTAACTACCATGTAGGAAACATGGAATCCAACATAATGTCCCATAGATTATGCAAAGCTTTTTTCAGAGGCACATTCCTCCTAAGACCTCCTTTAAGGGAACCACCTCCTCCTAGGGACCTCAATTTGGTATCATCCTTGATTCTCCCTCCTTTCGAACCAGCTTCCTCTTGTTCACTAAAGTTATTATCTTGAAAGACAATCTTCTTAACAGCCATTACCTCTGCTGGGAGGGTTTCAGAACTACAAGCTCTGTCTGTTCGTCCTCCCTATCTGATTTTTCACAAAGACAGAGTTTCCCTCAGAATAAACCCTTCCTTTCTGTCAATAGTTTGTTCTGAGGTCAATTTAAATCAGTCCATTGAGTTACCAGTATTTTTCCCTAATCATGGCAACAAGGCAGGATACAAGCTTCACCAACTGGAGGTAAATAGACAGCTATGTTTTTACTTACATAGGACCAAGCAATTCAGAAAATCTGACCAACTGTTCATTTCTTTTTCAGAAAATAGATAAGGTACACCAGTTTCAAAAGTTACTTTATCAAAATGGATTACAGATACCATCATTTATGTCTAGAGCTCTCAGAATAAACACCTGCAAAAAAAAAAAAATTAGAGGTCATTCAACTAGAGCTATGTAAACTTCCACTGCCTTTCAAGCTAGACTCCCTTTGGATTCAATTTGTGCTGCAGCTACATGGGCTAATCCTCATACCTTTATCACTCATTACAAAGTAGATGTGGCCTACCAGAATAGGGCATCCTTTGGTTCCACTGTTCTGAAGAGTTTATTCCCTCGAGCCACCCAAGAATGAAGGTGCTGTGGACGCTGTCCCAACCAGCAAGAATGAAGGCAAGATAGGACAACATAACATAAAGAAGTTATGTACTCACCAGAACATTCCGTGTTTGTTGTCCATGATCTCGCCTTCATTCACCCTCCTTCCCCCTTCCTAGAGGATCGAGAGGAAAATTCTAAATTGGTTACAAATTGCCTGATTCCCTTCAAGCTTTTTTTTTTAAATTATGGGCAGCACATCTGTTAGTTGTTGTATTGGTGGACATGGTCTAGTGATTAGTTTCTCAAATGAGATATAGGTAGCAATCGCTAGGCATCTTGGGTAGAATGTAGCCTCGAGCCAGTGAAAGCTCTCGAGCTTTAGTATGCAGCCGAGTTGAAACTGATGCTCGGTTCTGAACCCAACCAGCAAGAATGAAGATGAGATCATGGACAACAAACATGGAATGTTATGGTGAATGCAGAACTTCTTTTTTCTTTTTTTTTTCTATGTAAAACCAGAGTACTGTACCTCTCCATGCATGGAATAAACTGAATGCTACTGTTAAAAAAGATTATTTCCTTTGTTTTCATTTATTTTTTAGCTGTAATGTGTGGAGGGAGGGTCGGGAGCAGGCCACAAGACTAGGATCTGATTGACTCCTGCATTTCAGGAGCCTCAAGCTCTTCATCACTGACTTTTTTTAAGTTTGCTCCACCATTGAAGAACTGTGGCAGGTGGGAGAAGGCGTGTATCTGTCTGACCATCTTGTTGGTGTGCCAGTAGACAGACAGGGCTTTTGTTTTGCTCTTCTGTTGAAGGTGGGAAGGTGTAGTTCTCTGTTCACCTATTTGGTGTGCCAGTAGATGTAATGACACATTTTTTTTTTTTTTAGCTCAGGGGAAGTATATGGATCATGTGGTATACTGCAGGAAGCCAAATGGTTTCCTGCTGTTTTAGAGAAGTCCTTTTTCTTCGGGTGGTTGAGCACTAGTTTGTGGGACTGGCAGAGGCCACCAGATGAACCAACCATACATCTACCTTCAGCTGTCACAGGAAGAGAGTTTCAGTCTCTTTCTGGCATCCAAAGAAGAAAGTCCTCTGACTCTCCATGGGTTTCAGTGCTGATTTTTCTGGCTTACCTCTTGGATAAATGCCAGTTGGGGACCTCTTTCTTTCATTTTATTATTAAATGTATTATTGTCTTTCTGTTTTTATGCTTATTTTAAAAAATATGTATTTTAATATTTTATTTCTGTCATTGTTCACACCAATTCCTTTGGGAATTTCTGCTTGTAGTAGTGTTTATTTGACTTTTACCTTTTACAAATGCTTGTCTTTAATGTTTTAAGAAAACTTTCAGTATTTCTGTCAGAAGTGTACTGTGTATTTGTATTGTTAGGGATTCACTTTAGAACCTCGAATTACCAAAATCTCGAAATTCATATGGTTGAAACCAAAATATCGAGTTTTGGAAACTCGAACTTCTAAAATGAAACCAAAAAAAAAAGTCAAACATCGCTTTTGCAGGGGGGCTTCGCCCCCCTGTACCCCCCCCCTTCTACTTAAATATACCAACTCTGACATCGCACTACAGTGGGGAAAAGGGAAATCTCCCGTTTTGTGCTGTATGCGGAAGTGCAAAACGTGAGATTTCCCACTTCCTGCCAACACCGCAAAAAAGATAAAAACATTACGTACACACAGAGCGTACAACAATCCTTGCCTCTGTGTGCACGTAATGTTTTAAGGTAAGTAAAGTGTTATTTTTTAAAACTTTACATATTCGATTTACTGAACTGTCGATCATATGGTCTCGACCATATGAAATTCAACATTTTAGTAATTCGATTATGTAAAGTGCTCCCATTGTTAGACAGTAGGGGCTCAAATTAGTTTTACCTGTCTTTGCTGCCATTACTCTGCTTTGTTTTCATCCTTTGGCAGTTAAATACTGCAGGGTTTATATTTTCTTCAGCATTTATATATTATTTATTATATGTGTTGCTCTGCTCTGTATGTTTTTAACATCAGATCATGATGTTACTGTGAATGAAGTTATTTGAATGTACTGTGGAGAATTTACTCTCTCTGGCAAGAAAATATAGTTTAAATTGCTGTTAAACATTATTTTTATGGTAGTTAAATGTGGTTAAAGTGTATGGAGATAATTTTGAAGAGTGGTTTGGCATACTGGTTGCTTTGGTGTTTGGACTTTGAGTATCGGAAATTCTTTAACGTTTGTCAGTTGTAAAAGAATTGTGAACATATTTCAAATTATTTGTTTGTGGGACATAGTTATTACTAGAAACTTTATTTGCTTATCCAGTAGTGCCAGTTTATTATTCTGGCTGGTGTTCTCTCCCCTGACTTGATGGATCCTAACTTTAGTACCCCCCACCCCATCAAATTTGGTTGCACCTAAAAAGAAAAAAAAACAAAATACAAATACGCCTCAGGCTGTGGTTAGTAATTCTATCATGACCACTACTCAGCCTGCGCATCACTTACCTTTTGCCTTGTCTCACTCTGTTGTAGCTTTGCCGGCCACTGTGGAATGGGGGATTAGACACATTCTCTGGGGCTGTTCCAGTACCTGGCACAGATATAAGAAAATCAAACCCTTTAAGTGCAAGAGTAGTCTGGGGTAAGAGGCTTCTTGCCAGACATAATTCTCTGTTCCTAGATATTTTATCTAGTAGTAAAGCTCTCAAGAAAAATAGACACTAGCTTCATGATACAGCTGATATTTAGATTATTGTTGTTTATGAAGTCACTGTGGTTTCCTTGGTTAAGACTGTTTTGCAGACAGCTAATTCTGGTAGTTTTGTTCCCATACATGGCTCTAGTGCTAGTTTGGCTAAAGGCCTTTCTGTTGTTTCAGAAAATGATAAGGAATATGATGAGGACAGTGGTGATTTTTTAGTAGACACTGAGTCCAGTCACTTTGATTCTTTAGAAGGTGAACCTGATATTACATCTGAACAAGTGTTCACTTTTCCTCAGATGATTGCTAAAGTTAGTGATATTTTTGCTCGGGAGCAGTCTGGAACTACTCTAGAGCTAGGCAGGGTATATAGCCTTATAGGGGATTAGTTGCAGAATTCTTTAGCTATCCCCACTGTCTTTCCACCCTTGAAGGATGTTTATAAAGATGCCTGCAGAACACAAGTAGCTATTCTAGCAGTCCATAAAAAGTCTCAGAGAAAATATAGGTTCTCCTTGGATATGACAGGACTCTCTTCTCATTTGAATGCTTAGCCAGCTGCCTACTCAAATAAACAGTCCTTATCTAATGACCCCTGATAAAGAGGGAAAATTGTTAGATCCTCGGGCTAAAAGGATGTCTCTTTCTAATAATCTAGCCTTTAGACTGTTAAATTATCAAGGTTATAAGTGAAAATTTATTTTATAGCGTGCATACTTTTTGGATGATTTTGCTGCATCTTTACCTACAAAGCAAAAGTCTTGTATTAATGAAATTGTTTCTAATTTGATCCAGATTTCAAAACATGCTTTGAGAGGTGTGCATGAATGTATAGATACAGTCTCAAGCAATGTTGCTTCTTCTGCTGAATTTAGACAGTGTGCTTGGTTATGTAATGTGAACTTTAGTGATGATTTAAAAAATGAAATTTTGCCCTTCTCTTACATAGATTCTCAAACAGTGGGTTGATAAAGGCAAATTAATGCACAATGTATCTAGGATGTTTTATGTGCCCAAGTTCTCCCCAGATAAGGCATCTTCATTCAAGGGGCAAAACAAACAAAAGTTAGAGATCCAGAAGGAAATGGCAGGAGGGTAAGTCTTCAAAACAAAACAAATGGGGTTCCTTTCCAAAAAAGAATCAACCTCCTGCAAAGGAATGACTATGCTAAGTAGAGCACCCCTAACCCCTCCTGTCCTTCTTTCTCTTCCTTCTTCTCCAGGCTCCCTTTCAACCCTGCAGTCTGGCCACACGTACTCTCAGCAAAGGGATTCTGAGAGAATATACTTAGCAGTGGATAGAAAGCCCTCACCCTTTCAAGGGAGTTCCTCCACACCCATCAAACCATACAGAGCTGTTTTTTCCAGTGCTCCATCAAATTGTAAAAGCATGGGTCATAGAACTACTGCCTGTGACACACAAAGGCCAAGGACTTTATTCCAGAATATTTTTGGTAGCAAAAAAAAAAAAGGAGCACTCCTGGAGACCCATCCTAGATGTGTCCTTTCTATACATCTTAGTTAAAGTTCCAAAATTCATAATGCTTACCTTACATTTGCTCTTAGCATTTCTTCCAGAACACTGTTTCATGGTGGCTCTAGATCACAAGGACTCTTATCATATTCCTTTTCTCCCAGTTTCAGGATATTTGTTCGATTTGGTGTGTCTGGCTTACATTATTAGTTTTCTGCATTACCCTCTTAGGCTATCTACTGCACCTCGTGTGTTTACAAAGTATCTGGCATCAGTGGATGCCTACTGCAGAACCCTAGGCATCCACATTTTTCCTTATTTAGATGACTTGCTGATATGTGTAGATTCTGTATCTGTAGTAACTGAGGTCTCAAAAGGGTTTTGATCCCTCTGTATTTGAAATATTTATGTGAGCTGCTTAGAGATGGTTTCTCAAATGCTTCTATCAAAGTACATCTTGAGGCAATGTCAACTTGTCTGATCATGGATTCCCTTCTTTTATCTCTTTTTGTGGTCAGTTTATGAAAGCAGTATTGCATGTGAGATCATCTTGTAAGCAAATTCTTCCTTCCTGGGATTTCAACTTTGCTCTTGAAATGTGAACCTTACCTCTTTTTGAATGTGTCTCTCAGACTGGTTTACAATTCATTACTTGGAAGACTGTAGTAAGACGTTGTCCGGTTCGATTCTCAGCTAGAGCGTCTTCTGCGTGGAGACATGCGTGAATGGGCGTACCTTCGTTGAAGGTTGTGAGTTAGGGCTGGCAACTCGGCGCGTAAAAATCAACTGCCAATCATTAGCAGACCGGAGTTCCGCTGTGGCGACCCCTAACCGGGAAAAGCCGAAAGACACATTCACTTGGAAGACTGTTTTACCCATTGCACTGACATCTGCAAGGTCAGTCTGTGAGCTGCAAGCTCTCATGGTAGGCCAACCCTCTCTGATTTTTCACAAGGACATAGTTGTGTTACTCATTAATCCATCATTCATGTCTGAAGTTGGTTTTGAATTTATTATGACTGAAGCCATCAATATCCCAGTGTTTTATTCTGATCCAAAAACGAGCAGAAAAGGTGCTACATACTTTTTGATGTGCACAGGCAGCTCAGGTACTATCTTGACAGATTAAAGCCCTTTAGGAATGCTGAACAGCTGTTTTTCTCCTATAAGGGAACTAAGAACATTCAACCTGTTTATTGCATGATGGTTGTCCTCTGCTATTGTTGTCTGTTACTGCTGCCAAGGTAAGTCTCTTCCAGACACAGTTAAGGTTCATGTCACTAGGGACTTAATCCCTTTAATGGCATATTGGAAAGGGGTGGACTCTTGAAGCATCCTAGAGGCAGAAACCTGGTCCTCTGTTTGTAGCTTCACAAAGAACCACAAACTAGATTCTTTTTAATGATCCATAGCAGGCTTTGCTAGGAACATTCTCCAGGGATTCTTGGATCCTTACCCTTCCATCTCTTAGGAAGGGCAAGCTTTGGGAGTCTACCCAAAATACCACAGAGGCAGTGGGAATGATGACTATAGTACAATTACATACGTGCTACTTACCTGCAACAGTAGATGTTCGAATTCCTCACTGCGTCAGTGGAAGGACCCACATGCCAGACTGTGTGCAGTTGAGGTAAGTTTCAATCTTTTTGATTCTGTTGTTGTTTGATTTGTTTTTTATATGGTATTGTGATTGGCTGTGAATTTACTCTTGCTAGATGATTTTGGTTTCAGGTGCTTTCCTCTCCTTCTTTGTGGAAACAAAAAATCCTAAACACTCATTTCCTGTGACAGCTGAAAACTCAGGATTGCTCAGCCAATCTGCTATCACAGGAAGAAAAAGGAAGGGGAGTCTGAGCTTTTGAAAGCTGTCGTTTTCTGGGTTACCATGGCAGATAACCCAAAATGCCACTGAGGAAGTGAGGAATTCGAACATCTGCTGTTACAGTTGAGTAGGATTCACACAGCTATACCTTTCGTATTTCTTATTCAGAAAATCCACATCAATGCAAAACCTGTATTTCTCTTAATTTTTTTTGTGTGAACTAGAGTAATATTTAAAATGAACTCTGATTTTAGGCTTTTGTTCCCTCCATTATTTTTGGCTTTGACCAAAATTCAAGACAAAGAAGTTGAGTGATATTTTGCAGACCATGGTGGATGGATCTGAAAAAAACTTTAATGCTGGATTGCTAAACTGATATTGAGAACAATTGTCATATCAGTGGAAATGTATTATTCCAGAGGTTAGCTATATGGTAGTTTCCATTTTGATGGAAAAATACTCCAGAGTTCAGCCATTTTAGAGGAAACCGTTGAGTCACCATGGTGATTAGACTTGACTTACTTTTTTTTTCATTTTGACATACTTTTACTATCTTCCTCTGCTACAAAGATTTTCTGGTGTGGATATTTTTGGGCAGATATTAAGAGGATGTAGTTAACAATGTAGTGAGAATGTTAGAATACTGAGTTTGAAATTGCATTCAAGTTTGATTCTACTTAAACTTGTGTGTTTACAGTACAACTCTTAATAAAGTGAATGCCTACAGTACTCTGAGGTTACTCCTAAAACAGATATTTATGTTTACTGAGTTTGTGTAACGACGGAAAAATTAAAAATGATAACTTGTTGATGGCACTTTCATCTACTTTGCTTTCAGGAAAGAACTAGTTGAAGCACAACGAGAAATCTTGTCTCAGCAGGATGTCATTGCAGGAATGAGACGAGACCTGGCAGTTGCAACTGCGAAAATGTCAGATATGAGAGGTTTGAGCAATATATTTTATAATTTCAAATCTAATAAGTTTTTTAAATCTGTCATAGAGCTGTGGTCCTTTAATATATTCATAGTGTTGTCTGTACTGTCTTTGAATGTTAAGAAAGATGTCACAGTCAAGTAATAAGAATGCTAATTTTAGTATAAAATATAGTCTGTTTATCAGGGAAAATAAAAATTAAATTTAAATATAACTGTTAGAGTCAGTCTTGTCTATTATGTTTCACTAATAGTACTTATTCAGAAGGGACATATGGCTATAACTAAATGGTATGATTACTTAAAAGACAATCTCTGGTGCCAGCAGCTCTAATAGAGAATTACTGCTGAACTTACTTCTGAGAGCATCTCACCCATTTAGTGCTATAACCCTGCAACACATTTATTTATTTATTTTTTTAAAGTATATTATTTTATGACTGGGTAGGTGCAATAAGTCTTAGTGACCTTCTTCAGTTATGTCTTGGAAAAGGAACGTACGATGGCAAGGATATTCCAGTTACTGAGATTATCATACACTATGTGTGACTAGTGCATGCAAAGTGAAAACCAAGTACAAATGAGAAAAATAACTAAACAAATATAAAATATTAGCTAAGCTATGGTAATGATATGTTACAGAAGACTGAAAAGGATTAGAGGAGAGGTATAATTTGATAGGTCTGGGTTTGTAGGGATGTAGGGCGTAATGTAAGTTATATTTAAAAACATGCTGCTTGCCAAACAGGAAGGTTGAAGTAGGATATAAGCAGAGGTATTATCACAGCAAGATAATATGAATTAGACCCCCTGGCAACTGAGGATGACTAGTGCTAAGCAGAGTCACAAAGTACAAAAAAAAGATGTTTTTAAGTGAATATGCAAAGATTAGTAAATTTCAGGCTGAACTGGGGGAGAAAACTTCAACAGCCTGATTCAACTAATAATTTGTTGACTGGTCAATGTAGAAAGAGGTATTTGAACCACCCCAGATACTGGAGTAACAAATAAAGGCATATTTTCTGAATTTTGAAGAAAAATGAAAATGTTTGATACTGATAAAATCAATTAGCCAGGCAGTGCAACTGCATTATCCTGAAAATTATATTTGTGTTTATTTGGCTTACCTCAGTATCGAAATGAATAAAAATAATCAGCCAAATAAAAGTTGGAAAGAATGGGTTATTCTTAATGTGGAAGTAGATGCAGGTCTGTGTTCCTAAAATAACATTAAAAAAAGATGTTCAGCTTGTGGAGACTTCCTGGGAATGAATTGCAGAAAAAAATTGTGAGTTAATTCTGAAAAGAAACAGAATAATTTCCTTTTCTGTTGCAACTATATAGAATGTGCTTGCAAGGAGTGCATAGTAACTGAAGATGACAAGCAGGGTATAAACTAGAGAGGGAGCAGAAGAGTGCAATCCATGACGTGACTGTCAGACAACAAGTTATAGTATAAGTGAGGCTATGGTATACATTTTGTTGAGAAATGAGGAATGAAGTGAGAAATTATGATTTATCCTCTATATATATATATATATATATATATGTATATGTATATATATATATATATATATATATATATATATATATATATATATATATATATATATATATGAAGATGGTGGGAGCCCATATGTAATTTTTTACATGCAAACAACCTTACTTTCCCCCCAGGGTACTTGTATGAACCATTTATATGAGGAATTTATCCCTTTTTAGATCCTGCTATTGACTTTTAATTCTTCGCCTGAAGAATTTGCATGATAGTACATAGCCACCATGATTAGTTAGATGCTCTGTCACTCACTGCAAAGCAACAGAAACAGACCACTCAGAGAGGTGAAGACAGATAAAGACTAATTAGTTCTCCATGTCCATTTATCTATTTATATATGTTTTTTTTTAGTTTCTTCTGTGACCTTACTCTTGTAGCTTCATTTGTAGTTATGTGAAGAGTGTGTATTACTGTAAGATTTTAGCATTGTTTATACATTATGCTGCACTTCAAATTCCCATAAGTAGAATTACATGTAAAAGGTAGCCTTTTTTGTATTTTGAAAACAGTCTGGACAATCTTTTAGCTTCTTTCACAGTTGTGGCAAGACTGTGATTTGCAGGTCTATATTAGAACACCGAACATTCAAAATTTTGAGTGTTCTAATATCGAACCCTATGAATCGAAAATTGAAAACATCGAACATTTAGAACAGCGATTTTTTTCCTAGGGAAAAAATTTGCTGTTCCAAAACACATACACACAACACAAGCACACCAAACAAACAGCAATCCACACACATGCACCTAAACTCTTACACCTAACCCTACACTAAACTATACATACACCACTAACTATCCACTTACCTTAACTCAAACCCTAACCCTAAGGTCCGTCACTATCACAGAGTCACCTCATCCGCGCCCTAACCCTAACTCACCTACCCCACACTCACGTCCACACAATCGCACACTTACCTGACCCACACCCTAACCCTAACTTACCTAACCCGCCCTAACTCTCACGTCCACACAATCGCACACTTACCTGAACCCGACCAGTAACTTTCCACCACAGCACTGAAAATACCGAAGCAACAGAAACGGACAACCAAATTCTTTCCCTAGGAAAACATTTGTTTTTCTGTTTCTTCGATATTTTCAGCATTCACTGAAAATGGGTCGACAGTAGAACACTCGAAATTTTGAACATTTGGTGTTCTAATATAGACCCTGATTTGCTGCTAGATTTGAGCCTCTTTTAGTCATTTATTACAGTGTTACTGGTAAATTTCTTCAAGATTTGGTGCTTTGATCTACAGTATGTTAAGACTGCAGTAGTGGCAGTACTGTGAAATCTTCTCCAATATTTTTGCTTCAGTAATATTTATAGTTGTATTTACCTGCTTAAAGTTGTATTATATTAATCTGGTGCCTTAATCTGTGGTGGTATTTCACTGTAATGTCTTCATATTTTTGGGATGTTCTTGTATGTGGTTGGTGATATGTGAATTGATATGGATTACCATTGCAAACTGGAACTGTTTCTTTTCTGATGACAATAAGATGTACCATAAGTCTCCAATAAACTTTGTACAAATTAATGGCTTTTTCTACGGACATTGTTAGATATAAGGACATTGTCATTGTGTGGACAGTATAACAGGTACTGTGAAAACATTAGGACAGACACAATACATTGTGATGGACAGTTTCTTCAGGATTTATTTGTGGCTGTTTGTTTTCATGAGGCTACTAATAATGTTTTTTTGTGATTGGCATATATAGTTAATTATGTTTACATTTTATTTTTTAAGTAGTATTTACTACATATTGTGTTGATTGTGCTGATTATTTCACTGTTGTTTTGGATAAGTCAATATTTCATTATTTTTTTAGATATTGAGTTCAAGGGATACTGAGGCATATTATATAGACCAAAATAGGATTTCATTAAATTGTTGCAGGGGTTGGCTGCAGACAAAGAAGATGTTAGCGTGTTTGATCTCTTATTAAGTAATAAGGATATTGGGAATGGGAGGATGTTTACTCCTGCAATGAAGCTTTTAGCCAACTAACAACAGCTATGAAGAAATTGAGATCTAATGTGTGGCATCAGAAATTGTTTAAAGCATATTGCACAAATAAGTTTTGTCCTAGAGGATTAAGGATACAGTTACAAAACTTTGTTAAATCCCCAGACGATAAACCTATCTCTGAATGGCAGGTGGCATTACAGGAAGCCTCCATGATGTTTGTGACTGTTCTTCATTCCTTTTATGAACTTAAAACCAGTGAACTAGTTTTAAACGTTAGTCACCTTTGTGACAAACTTAAAACACATGAAAATGATACAACATATAAGCAACAGTTTGTGCCCCTTACCCAGGAACTAATAAGTACAGAGAATGATTTAAAAATACACATCCTTAAGAAATTTTCAGGGGATTCTAGGGATTACTAACATGGTAAACCATTTGTTATACAAAAAATGTCAAGTTTATGGATATTAGACAAATATCTAAGCCTCAATACAGACGGAAAAGGAAGAAACCCACTCTTAACAAAAATGGGGTGGGGATGTCAGGGACTTCTGGAGAGGAATTTTCATCTACTACTGATACTACCTCACCTATAGCTAAGAAAAGGAATGATGGTTTCCCTTTAGGCGATCTAGGAGAGGGGGACATAAGCATTGCAGACACCAACCATAATCTAGAAACATTTACTACAACTCATGACCAAATAGTAGAGGAATATAATGTACTAAACATTTCTCCTTCTGTTCTTAATTTAGATGAGATAGATTTGTTGAATAAAGGATTTGGTTTTGTACCTGGCTATTTGGTTTCAGAGGATGTATTTGCATAGGATGTGATTATTTTTTCTAGGTTACTAAACCTTAAGTTATTTTTTCAAGATCAATTGAATAAGGTAGAATATGAACCTTGCAGGTTTCGATTCAAAGCTTCTATTTTTTACCATCACCTAATAAAAATGTTATGGTTTTCCAACAGTTAGTATTAAGAGATTTACATTTTACTTATGGGTCACATTTAAAAAATTCTCCACATAACCTTTCAATTCCACAGCAACAGGCACTGGATAATCTTAAGAAAAATAGGAAAATAGTTGTCAACCCAGCTGACAAAGGGGGTGCAGTGGTAGTATGGGACTGGGAAATGTATGAGACAGGCACACAGACAAATATTAGATCATGGAACCTATCAGAATATGTCTTTGGACCCTACATCAGTGTTAAAGAGATTGATCAGTTTTTGGAACTGGCTAGGGAGGAGGGTATCATCAGTAAAGACACCAAATAGCAACTAATGGTTAAGGATGCCATGAAACAATATGTTTTATATGTTGCCAAAGACCCATAAGAATATACAAACCCCCCCAGGCAGGCAATTGTTTCAGGAATGGGGTCCTTAACGGAGCCATTGACAGCCTTCCTCACACAATATTTAAAACCACTTCTAGGACATGTGAGATCCAGAATACAAGATACCATGGAGTTTCTGAATATTATTCAGGATACACAGATGGAATCAGAGTGGTATATGTGTACACCGGATATTACTTCCCTATACACCAATATTCCCCATTGGCCAGGCTTGCAGGCGTTAATTTATTGATTGGATAGAATTTCTTTATATAGTCCTGGATTTAGCACATTAATGGTCTGTTTGGCAGTACATGTACTTAACAAAAATGTGTTTTATTTCTGCAAGATTTTTATTTACAGATAGGAGTAACAGCAATGAGAGTATCATTTGCTTCCATTTACGCAGATTTGTTTATGGATTATGTGGAAGAACAGCTCATCTATAACCCAATGCATAATCTCTATTTGGCATCTATGGACATATGGCATAGATATCTTGATGATTTTTGGTTGGTATGGCATTCAGGGGAAGAATATCTTAAGGACTTTTTGACATATCTTAATGATAATAAATAGGAATTACAGTTCATGGTAAGTTATAGTCTTACACAAATAGTATTTTTGGATGTTGAGATACAGGTACAACATGATGGGACTTTGTTGAGTCAGGTACATAAGAAACATCCTGGGGTGAATAACTTTGTTGCATTCAGATAGTTGTCATACCAAGCATATTATTCGGAATATCCCCATATCTCAATTTATGAGAGTGCGACGGATATGTTCATCTGAAGAAAGGTTCTTGATACAGAATCAACAGTTGATTAATAGATTTTTAAACAGGGGATATAATTGGAAAGAATATATGGACTCCTGTAATCATGTTCAAAATATGGATAGAGAGGTCCTGTTAAAATATCAGAATGACAAATCTGTTAGAAATACCCAGTTGAGGTTGGTTACCAATTATGGTAGTAATATTTCAGCTGTGATCAATACTATCAATAAATACTGGGGTATTTTGACTTCAGAAGATTCACTGAGGGATATCATTCCTCCTAGCTGTCTTTTTTTCATATAGGAGGGGGAAAACTATTATTAAATGGCCTCCTATGGATAACAGGGGGCTTTGTTAAACTACTTTAAGTGGTGAGAAGTTGTGAGGATATCAACCCTGTAACCACTGTAATTTTTTTAAATATGTAAATCAGACTAAGGAATTTAGTTACAAAAATACCTGTAGAGTTTTTGATATTTGAGTCCATGGAAACTGTACTTCAGATTGGGTTATTTATTTGGTAACCTGTAATTGTCAAGAATTTTATATAGGGCAAACTGCCCGTCCCTTGAGGTTGCATATTTCTGAACATTTAAGTGACGTTAGGTGTGCTCAACAATCCAATGCTCTGTATAGACACACTAAACAACACTCCTCAGCCCAGTTTAGATTTACCATTATAGAAAGGATAATGTCCAAGGATAGGGTCAAATCAGGTTGGCATAATATTTTCAATAAAAAAGAGAAGAGATAGATTATTTTCTTAGGTGCACTTTTTGCACTTTGTTTAAATGACCATTTGTGATTTACCAATAGGAGAACATTACTGATTATATAAATTATGGGAAGGGTTATATCAGCATTATGCATTAAAGAAGGCTTGCTAGCCAAAGCCGGTATGTTTTCCTGTTGTTTGAATTAAAAATTGGATTGCTGACTATGTTGTGCTGGCCTATGAGTTTCTTTGGGATTTCAGTAGTGGCATGATTGTGAATTGTGCTCCAGGATTTGTGCTTCAGTACTTTTTATACCTGTATATACCTGCTTAAAGTTGCATTACAGTGCCTTTCTGTTTAACTTGCTACTGGTTTTCCCCTCTTCTTTGAGTCTGCCACACCCCTCCACTTAGGCATTAATTCATTAACACCCATGTGGCATGGAATGCATCATGCAATCCAGAGCATTTTCTTAAAAATAAACTTAAAAAGCATAATATAAACAAATAATAATAGTTTGTGAACAAAAAAAGCTATTAAAACTACAAATAGCAAAGTTATCGGTAAGAAGTATTCTTTACAGTAATAATAGTGCATTCATAGTATGTTCCATAAATACTGTAATATATTATAATGCACACAAGCCCAAACTTACATTTTGTAAGCTTTCTCAAGCAAATTTTCATACTGTGAAAATTGCACAACCTAGACATATATTGTTGGAATATTTTTGTTAACCAGCCATAACATTTCACGTGAAACAAGAAATTCCACTGTAAGTACATATTAAGATTTTTACAGAAATTTGAACACATGCTTAATTGTATAATTAGCAAAACAAATACTATTGGATATCTCTCAAGATATGTAACTTACAGTGTAAATATCACAGACAATTTTCTTCAACAACATCTAGGGGTTCACTTAATGTCATGCAACAGTTGGTAAGTTGCTAAGTTTTTGAAGTATTGAGTACATATGGAAATATTGCTTATTTTCATAATTACTAGCAAACAACTAGAAATATTTCCAGTATAGTGTGATATAAATCAGCATTGACAGTGAAGTGTCCTGTCCCTCACATTGGTATTTCTCACCATACACCTCAATAACATGAAAGTCTCTCCTTTGTGAAAACATGAACATAAATTTGAAAATATAAATAATAAATTGCAAACGAAGATTAATTTCTCTACTGAAGGACATCCTAGACTAGCAATCTTAGTGTCATTTTGTTAAGAACTCCTTGCCCTTTAAACCAGTCATCAATAGCTAAGGTTCCTTCCTTTAATGTATGGGGCGTGTCCATATATGATCATGCTAGAGCAGGCTTGTATAAGAAGGATGTATGTCTATGCCATTTTAGAACATTCTGGCTGCAGTTCACATATGCAGATGCATTCCAGTGTCAGAATTGGATTAATTTCTTCACATCCATCAGATATACCTGCTTTAGAGCTCAGTCAGTTAAGTGTCCCATTGGGGAACACGTTCCTTTGTGTACTCTGTCTCTACATTTGTGTGTTTGTCTCTGTGAGGAATTTTCTTATGTCTAGATAGAAAAACGGCAAGTGTGATTGTGGAAGACCAATCCCATGTACAGACTACTGCAAAAGTTGTGTTTTTTGTTTAGGAGTAGAACATGAAATTCATAGTTGTGATACCTAACAGGGATTTGTGTCAAAAACAATTAGGAGTAGGCTGTGTTCCCTTTGTCACTGCCTTGATCTCAAATGCCTGGGGGCCTTAACATACTCTGCCAGGACATCTGTGGGAAGGTCAATCTCTTCAAGCCTTCTGTTAAAAAAGAACTGCAGGGACAATACAAATGGGGACTTGGAAAAAACAGTTCGGATACCCCATTTCCAGGATCAGTCTGAGGCACACGGTTACACTTAAGGATGTTTTCAGCCACCAGACAGAAAATATCCTACTCTGCAAGTCTCTGATGTTGCCTGTGTTGAGGCAGCCAAGGTTAAGGGATCCCAGCCTCTCCATATGGACCAACAGCTCACATGGGTTTTCCCCAGACACATGGTTGAGGAAAGGCAAGGAAGAATCACTAGTAATTATCTAAGAAGAGGAAGGCAGGATCACACTGGTCATTGTCAAAGAAGAGGTTGAGGGTTACAATCCCCTCCCACTTAGAACCAAAGGCCTTTATTGTAAGCATCCCTTTCAAAAACATAAATAAATTAAATAATTTCTTCTCTTCCAGTCCCAAGCCGCATACCTGCCAGACAGGCTGCTGGTGGACATTCCACATCATCTTTCCATGACACACAAGAAGACTGATTCAGACTGTCTCAAGGCCTGCTTAAAGCCCTGCAGGCATTGAGGACACTGCAAGAACCAGCCTGGTCTACTTCCCATCCAAAGGAAGAGGGGACAATCCTCTGATGAGGAAGTAGAGCCACAGGAGGAAGAGGAAGACCTGGACTATGCTTCCTAGATTTCCTCTCCCTTGGAATATGGCTCAGATGCTGAGTATGTAATTTCATCTGATTGTCTCTTTGAGGGTATCTGTTTTAGTGTAACACTTAGCAGAATGATCATATTTTTCAAATGGGAGGGCAGAGAAGCTTCATATGCTCGGAAGCTTCCAAACGTGGCTATCCTCCCTAGCCTGGCAGCTCTGGAGGATGTTTTCCTTGCTGCATCTGAAGTACCTGACTCTCAAACCCATGTACCCCAAACAGATAGATTTTATAGAGTACAAAACACCCATGTGTACCTGTACCTGTACTAGGACCTTAGCTGTAGACCCTGCATGATGTGTCTTTGGATGTGAAGAAAGGGTCAAAACTGGTTCCTGTCTCATCTTACTGCCCAATAATAAAAAAGTGGTCTGAAATGGTTTGGAAAGAAGTTGTATAACTCTGCCACCTTGGCTTTCAAGGCCATTAGCAGTCAGACACACATGACAAAGTTCCTACTGGCCCTCTTGAACTACTTAGGATAAAAGGTTAGTGAAGTGTCCAAAACGGTCCTAAAGACACATTTGCCCAAAGTCACCTAAACAGCTTGTCAGGTAGCCAAGCATATGACTGAGTTTGAGTACAATGCAGTGAATGAAGCATCTAGAGCAAGTCCCATAAAATAGGTCATCCGGAGACATGCCTAGCTGAGGTTACAGCCCCTACCATGAGATATCAGTATGCACCTTATAAATATCCCATTGAACAAGGGCTTGCTGTTTGTGAGCCCTACATCAGTAGTCTTCAGAAAAAAAATGGAGAAAAGGGGCAAGAACACACAAGGTCAATCAGATCTTTCACTCCCCCTTGCCCAGATATGATAGGTTCATAGGTAAGCACTAAACTAGGTGCCCTTACTCTCCATTTTAAGCCTAGCCAATTTCCCTTTCATAGGTGAGAATCAAACCCTGTACCTTGTGTCTTTGTGGCAAACACCTTAACCATTATGCAAGCCCCCCATTCCCAAGAGTGTCCCATTTCCATACCAGGATTTGAACTTGGGCTGCCTGAGTGAAAACCAGGAATACCAACTGTGATACCATATGGGACAGGAATTATCTTTCCAAACCTGATTCTGTCTACCATAGGTAGGGCAAGGGTAAGCAGCAGAAAGGTCAGAAAAACAGTTTGAAAAAAAATGGAAGGGGAATAAGAAAGGCAATCTGGAAACTCCAAGGGGCCCAGTGCCACCAGGAAGCAACCATGACTGCGTGGTGCTTCCACCCCCCTCCCAAATCCAGACCCCAGCACCCCTCTCTAAATAAAATTACAGGCAAGATCTCTTTCTCTTCTCTCTCTCTCTCTATCTCTAGCTATCTCTCTCTCTTATCTCTCTATTTGTGAAAATATTGTTAGATTCCTGAATCCTCAAAATTTTTACAGACAGTTGCAAGTCAAACTATAACCACAGATACATTGGTACTAGATAATGCAGAATAAAGTTACAAACTTTGGTGGGCATCCTCATTCCCTCATTAATCCCTAAGACTCCAAATTATCAGCCTCGCTGTTATTTTCAACTTGCTTTGTCATCAAACCATTTCTCTTCATTCAGAATCCTATATCTCACAACCAACCTTCACCAATACCTGAACTGTTTTACTGGCATCTACCAGCCATATACTTTATTTTGTGCCACTGCTCACCCTCCCCCAACTCTATACTTCTAATATAAACATCATGATAGACTTGCATATTATTGTGTCTAGATCTGCTTTATACCCCACCTCTTAACTTCAATAGTAACATTTTCTGCCCTACCTAGTTCCTTCCATCACCTCCATTTGTTTGAATTTCTAAGCAAAACTCAGGATCTATTATCTATTTGACATACCCACTAGTATAACTCTTCAAATGTTTAATGTTCAACATCTACTAATGCACAGGTATCTTTTATACTGCAGTAATTGCTTCTGCTTTCATATGAATGTAATCAAATAAGCAAATGTATGTGTAATTGTTAAATTATATTATTTAATATCTGTTCATGTATATTACTGAATGTCTGTTTAAAAATGTTTGTAATATTTTGGAGCTTTTCTCTCTTTTTTTTGACTAAATCCAGTCAGACAAACACGGTAAACAAAAGCAAAATAAAAAATAAAAATTCCTCCAATCATTTCAGACTTACTACCTCAGAGATGATAGAACATGTGCCCACAGGTAAATTGAGGGAAAGGATTTTACTCAGGATTTTTTTCTGGTGCCCAGGAAACAGGGTACCTAGAGACCTTTCCAGACAAAAACATTTTTATGCAGATTCCAAAATTCGGAATGTTGACACTTCAGACTTTATTTCTTCTTTTTCCCCTCAAACATTTTTGATCACTCTAGACCTACACGATACTTATCTGAATATTCCTATTCATAAGCACAACAAATCCTTTCAAGATTCTTTGTTTTTGGAATTCCATTATCAGTTTATTTTTTTTTCCCTTTGGACTTTCTCTGCATTGAGTCTTTGCCAAACATCTTACTGCCGTATTTGCTTTGTGCAGACTTCAAGGCATACACATTTTTCCTTATCTGGACTATTACCTGACCTCAGAATTAGACAGGATGAGTTAACAGCTGTATGGCTGGCAATAAATCTTTTCCACAATTTGGGATTAATTCAGAACCTGAAAAAGTTAACCCTGCTCTCACCTCACAGACTGTTTTTCCTGGGTTATATTTTGACAGCTATCTGATGATTGTTTTACTTCCCCAGAAAAGTGCAGGCATATCATCAATACTTTCTCAGTATTTCTCCACAGAAATCTTCACTGCAAGAGCATGTCTAAGAGCTCTAAGTTCTTGTGGTGTCTTCCATCCTGATGGAATGAATGGTAACAGAGAACCAGTTTACAAACAAACTACTTTTAGATGTCTTTCTCTTTACAATCATTTCTGTTTTTCCAGACATGGCAAAAATCATAAGAATATTAAAGCTCATTCTATGATGGTAATTGCTATATCTGGGGCTTTTTGAAAAACTTTGTACTCCAAAGGCATTTTGGAAGCAACTATTTGGTCCTCTGTTCAACCACTTACCAAACATTACAAAGAGGATGCATTTTATGGAGCCAGGGCTGGTTTCACTATGGCTGTTCTACAGTGCTTTTTGGACTCTGGCTCTTCTCCCTCCACCAACTCTTCTGGAGCTTTGGTAATCATCCCCATCTGTAATGAATACTGCAACAGTGATCTTATGAGGAACATAGTACAATTGTGTAAGCAACTTACCATAAGAGTAGATGACTGAACAGAATACTGTTGCAGTTCAAGTACCCTTCTCCACTCCCCTGAATGATTTCTTATTTGGACAGTGCTGAGTATCCTTTTCTCCCTCTTTATCTATATGCCCCTTTTTTATGACAGGACTGGCCTTACAGTTACAGACTTCAGCCTCCCATTTCTGGGTCAAGAAAGCCTTTGAGTTTTGGCATGTCTGTACATCCCTCTTATAGCAGCATGTATGTCAGCTGATGCTAAGAGTAGATGTACCGTATGCGAGAAAGGAGCCTGAACTTTGTACACTAGCTGAATGTACAGGAATATAGGCAGATAAGTCTGTCGCACCACCCCCACATCTGTAATGAATACTGTAACAGTGATCTATTTGAACATCTGCTGTTATGGTAAGTTACATGCATAATTGTACTTTGAATTAACAAATGGATTGTGAAATCATAGTTCCTAAGGGTCTACCTGGAACAAGTTCTGGGAATGGGTCACTGGGAAAGTGGAGAAGAGCTGTGCTGATATGACCTGTCTGGATTTCAACAAAGCCTTAGGTCCAGTCACATATGCAGGTACCTTGCAAATGTGTGGGGGATAGTCACGGTGGGTTACTGTATCAGGAGCTCATAAAAAATTGGATTAACTGCCTTCTCCACCCCATTTCCTAGCTTAAATGTTTTAATTTAGAGAAAGATTTCCTGTGAGGAGCTAACTCAGGTCTCACACCTGCTTAAGCACTGACATAGATGGCATGTGTTTTCCTTTTCTTTGTAGTTGTTAATACAATACTATATTAATGGTTTTGATGCTTATGTGTTAAAAGAATAATAAAACAAGCACTGCTGTGGTTTCCTAATTGAAAGAAAAAGCTATTATTAGTGAAGCAGGTACCAAACAGTCTAGGGACTCCTTGTTGGTCCAGTAGCAGCGACAACTGCATGGAATTTTGAGAGGGTCTTGGGTACAATCCCCAGACAAGGACCAGTGGTGTTCTTTCCTGTTCAATAGTTTACCTGAGATTCTGTTATGTATCCTGACTTGTTCTATGAAATAAAGCAGTAGAAAGGACCAGCAATAAGATAAACCTTCACTGAGACAATAAAAAGTCCAAATAGAAGCAAAAGTCTAGTGAAAAGAATCACCTGACATGTAGAAATAAAATTAAAACAGACTTTAATAAATCCAATCACAAGATCACAACGTTTTCAGACTTACATCCTTCTTCACTGTGCAAAGAAAGAGATTTTTTCAGCCTCATTTAAATACAATCAGTATAAAATCACATGACACAGCTCATTAAACTAGAAATTTCTTCTTAAAGGTATACCCTTAAAAGAGAATGTCAGGGAAGTAAATCCTGTGGGACCAAATAGCCAGGGAATTGTTATGGCTAGGTTTGTATAGACCATAGGGCCGATAGCCTAGTGCCAACTTATGAACCTATGAACCTATTACTGTGTCTATTTATAAAAAGGAAGTGCATGCAAACAAGTACACACGCAAGACTAATATGCATGCTGACCATGTATTTAAGGATGTATTAAAGAGTCGGCTACTGTGGATCAGTAGACTAAATACTAGTAATGAGAGATGTGAACAACAAATGGATGAGATGATATCTGACTTTAAGAAGAGGGGTTATCATGCTGACCATTTGGAAGATCTGAAAATAGAAATATGGAATACGAAAGATGATATAGCTAAACCCTACTTCGCTGATAATAGTTTTGCTCAAAACAGTAATATTACTAGGAAGAAATATGAGCATTTATGCTATCCAGCAATGTATATTGGGAGGACAAAAGATGTTAAAAATATTTCTATAAACTGGAGTCTACTGTCCTGACTACCAGAGATTAGGAACATTATTGGTGATAAACCTAATTTTTCTTATAGATACTGCAACCGTTTGAAGAAATGCCTGTGTTGTAATGACTTACAGTTGAAAGAGCATAGACCAATTAATAGAGTAGGGATGTTTCCATGCCATAATTGCTCATGTTCTGATATACTGTCTGGTAATGAATTTATACACCTGCTAACCAGAAAAAAATATGTCTTTAAAGCACTGGCTGCATGCAGTGCTAGCAACATTATCTACCTTGATACCTGTGTAGAATGTACTGCATTTTATGTAGGTAAGTCCACACATAGGTTGAAGGATAGAATTATTGAGCATAAATAACACATCAGGAGGAAGGTGAACACAAATGCACTAGCAAGACACCTTGAGGTTGCTGGCTGTAAGCATAGATTTAAATTCCGTGTTATGAATGTTATATATCCAAAAATTAGAGGTAGTGATATTAATAATGCTGTAGAGATGAGCGAGTATGTTTGGATAACACTACTTCAGGCAGATGTTAGACTTGGAGTTAATGCTAATATGAGTCTTAAATCAGTATTGAAAAAGAATCAAATTGTTATAAGAAAATAGCTAGAATGAATCTTCATTTTTTATCTATATATGTATCTTGTATCTTTGTTATATTATGTATTCTTTATGTTATATATTGATGTTCTAGATCTTTGAGGTTATACCTTTAAGAAGAAATTTCTATTTTAATGAGCAGTGTCATGTGATTGTATTTAAATGAGGCTGAAAAAATCTTTCTTTACACACTGAATAATGAAGCAAGTCTGAAACCTTTGTGGCCTTGTGATTTGGATTTATTAAAGTCTGTTTGGACTTTATTTCTATGTGTCAGGTATTTCCTTTCACCTGAATTTTGCTTCTATTTGTTCTATGAAATATTTATTTTTTTTCTTATTATTTATGAGTATTGTTGATCCCAAAGTCACACCAAAGTATTTTTTACTGTGTAGTATTTCATTAAATTAGCATTTTTATATATTTTTTCTTTAGTGTATTGTTCACTGATACTATAATTTGTACAGATAAAAGAATGAAGAATGTTGATGAAATCAGTAAATAAATATGCTTATGGTAGGCAGATATCTCCCAAAGATTGCCATATTCAATGTTTATTTTATTTAGGCCCTTGTAATAACTTTTTTCTCTTTTACTCTTCTATTACATGCCCTTCCTGTCAGCCCTAATCAAGAGTGCAGCTGTAGGGGGCCATCATTTCAAGCAACCAACACTGATGTTATTTCTTAATTCATACATTCTCGGTATATTTGCCCAGTAGCACTTCTGGTGTAGCACGGAGCTATCGTTCAGTTCTGCATGTGACATAGTCATGCATATTAGCTTGCTTCCCTTTGAATCAGATGCTTTGTTATATTTTATGGTCATCATGCTATCCACGGAAGAACATTAATGAAACATGTGCACCTGAATACAAATCCCAATACCACTACCACCCAGAAAGATAGAAAGAGATGAGCAGACACTGTCCCTTCACTTGCCTACTCCCTACTCAGCTCATTAAGCACCCAGACTATTAATTAATCTCCAAAATGTGTCAACATTGTGCAAATTGTAAACAAGAAATAAAAACGAGAAATACTAACCCTTCTAACTTATGCCTTAATGAAAAACTGAAACCCTTGGTGGGGGAGTAAACAAGAAAGTATTTGCTTAAAGAGATAAGAGTCTTTGAAAGCTGAAAAGATGGAAGATAACTCACAAGAAAAGTATGCTGATGGGAAGAATAAATGATCCTCATTTTCAACCTCTGAAGAACCATTATTTTAGAAGTTTTTCAGAGGATGTCTCTGAATTATCTATTGACATTTGATTACCAGGAAAATTTGACTGAGTAGAACCCCATCTTCAGCAGAGGTCTAGGGAGCCAAGCTCCAAATTATTACAAAACATTTTAAGTACAATAATTTTACAGTCTTCAAAAATAAAACCAAAACATCTACAGTTTAAATAATTATAATAAATTAGACATAATATAAAAACATTGGTTAATTTGAAAACACAGATATGAAGTTTGCCTTAAAAGTTCCCTTGCAGCATCCACTAACATTGGTGCCATTGAAGTTTGTGATAAAATACACACATCATTATTGTCTTAGTCAACACTGATTTCGAACTTTTTTCCATGGAAACAATCTGATAAAGAGAAACTGTCTGTCTGGTTCTCTTGTTTCCAAGGAGACAATCTGATAGAGAAAACCAGAGATAGTCTGGTGGAAGGGGGACTGGCTGAGGGGAAAAGAAAAACATGAAAAGAGAAACTGGCTAGGGCATAATGCTCTCTGAAAGCAATCAGGGGTTTTCCCCAGCTGGGAGAGCTTTAAAGACAAAACCATTTAGACTTGAAGTAAAGTTTTATCAGTTTGTTTTTTGAAATGCATTGGGAATACTAAAATAAAAAGGTGCTTTTGCTTTTTTTTTTTTTTTTTTTCTCTCTTCTTCTCTCTTTTTCTTTGCTCATTTGTAAGTACTACAATGTGGAGGACGGAGGAAGGGGGGAAAGGGTGAGAAAAGAAAGGTCTGGTTAAGAGAGTATGACAAAAGAAAAATCAGCATGTTTTTTCCCATGCTTGCATAGGAAAAAAGGGGGGTTGCACTCTAGGTGTTATCTAGCAACAAGTTTATTACAAAGCATGTCAATGAAAAAAGAATATTGAATATTATAAGACTTTTTTTCTGGAAAACAAAGTACCCTTAGCAGTTTTGTGTCTGGTTTGCATGTCACTATAAGACAATTTGATAAAGAGAAATTGCTTGGAGAAAGTGTTTACTGAAATCATTCAAGTGTTTTCTCAGCAGGGAGAGCTATAAAGATAGACTAAATCAAATAGCATTTACTAATTGCACAGGCTTAGCATGACTAACCTTTCTTTTTGGTTAATTCTAGCCTGTCTGTTTGGCTATCAACTTAGAACTTTTGTTCTTACTAGGAAGCAAAAAATTCAATATTTGAAGATGTACATAGTTTTGTTTGTTAAGTTAAAATGTTGGGGTTGTTTGTTCTGTTTGAAGGCTTTCAAAAAAGTTATGTAAGATGTGGCATAGGCTCAAATGGATATAACAAGAAACAACTGTATAAACGACCAACCTGACAAACAGTGTATGCATGTAACATAAACAATGGAACTAGACATTTAACAAAAAACAGTTATACATAAAAGGTGGCAATAATAAATGTATAAAAAAATGATGCTTTCTGTAATGTCTTTCAATTTGAATGATTTTACTGATAAATATAAAAAAGAAAAAGTAGTGAACTATATTAAAAAATGTAGAGTGCAAATAGTTATGTTATAGGAGACATACCTGGAAAGAACTGAACATGTGAATTTGATAAAGAAAGGTTTTCATGATGGTTATTCAGCAGAATATCTGGGACAAAGGAAAAGAGGCATACTCCTATTAATTGCAAGAGGAGCTCCAATAGTGATAGAAGAGGGGGAAAAACATAATAATGGATCACTACAGGATATGTGCCCACAGAATGGCGTACAGCAACAGTGGTCCCACTCCACAAAGGTGGAGCCTCTACAGACCCTAGAAACTATCGCCCCATAAACCTGACTAGCTTAGTCTGCAAGGCTATGGAGAGGATCATCATGGAGCTCATAAACAAAGACATTGGGGACCTACAGACACTAGATTCTACCCAGTTTGGCTTTGTCAAGGGCAGATCCTGCCTTTTGAACCTGGTTGACTTCTTTGAAACAGTCACCAAAGCCATAGATGAAGGGAAGGTAGTCCACACAGCCTATCTGGACCTTGCAAAGGCATTTGACACAATACCCCACTCGGGCATCATAGATAAGCTATCCAGCTTAAATATAAACCCCTATGTCACAAGATGGGTCGCAAACTGGCTCAAAGACAGAACCCACAGAGTGAGAGTTGCTGGAGCCATGTCCGACTCGAAACCAGTCACAAGTGGCATCCCACAGGGTTCTGTCCTGGGACCACTCTTGTTCGGTATATACTTTTCCGAGGTACAGGCAAATGTGGGAGGACTATGGCTCACCAAGTTCGCAGATGACTGCAAACTGGGCGCCATAATCAACTCTCCAGCTGACACAAACATCCTTCAAAAAGGTCTCACAGAGACAGATAACTGGTGTCAGCACCATGGTTTAAAGCTAAATGCCAAAAAATGTATAGTCATACCCTTTGGCAAAAACAATGTGCCCACAAATTACCACATAGGCGGAAACCCATTAAGTACAGAGAAAGTTATTAGGGACCTGGGGACCCAAGTTGATAGCAATCTCTCCTTTCAAAACCACATTGCCAAGGTGGTTAGAAAGACCTTCTACATAGCTCACCTCATCACGAAGGGTTTCACATCTAGATCAAGAGAGGTAATCGTGCCCCTTTATTCATCCCTCATCAGGCCCATCATAGAATACAATGCCCCTTTTGGGATGTACCTTACCCGACACCTGCAGCAATTAGAAAGACCCCAAAAGTATCTCACCAAGAGGATCAAGGGTCTCAAACAGATGCCATATGCTGCTCGGTTAAAAAAACTCCAGCTCTACTCAGTTGTATACCGCCTACTTCGAGGCGATCTATGCCTGACATACAAAGCTATGTCAAATCCAGAATTAATGGACATGCTCCACCTCAGTAAATCTAAATCCCTTAGAGCCACACACTTGAGGGACTTGAACCTCATCACAGAAATAAATAGAACTTGCTGGAGGGACAGGTTCATAACCCAGAGGCTCCCTTCACTCTGGAATAGAATTCCAGTTCATGTGAGGCAGAGCACCTCACTGAATCTCTTCAAGAAGAATCTCGATAGGTGGATGGGGGATCGTAGGTTTGTCCCAGGGATTACTCCCGTGTCACTATTAGACAGAGGCAGAGTAAACTAAACCTTAAAAAGGGCACAGTATACTCAAATCAAGGGGTGGCATAAGCCATACAGAATCGGGCTAGGCTTATAATTGCCCCAGGGCAGATAGCCTAGTATGAACCTATGAACCTATGAACCTATATATAGTACTAAGGGGCTACTGGCAATTACACTGGCATGCATTTATATTCCACCTAAAACTGCTATAATGGAGATTTAAAAAATCTGGAAGAAATAATCAGCTTTCAGCAAGGAATATTACCTATGGAGACTAGAATTTGGTTTGCAACAGTGAAGATATGTCTGGGAGCCTAAAAAGGAAAATATAATGTAGATTTTTTAATAAATTTATGAAAATGTTTGGCATGGAAGATGTGAATTCTGTGCTAGGAGTTCAGAGTGAATTTACATATTATTCTCCAAGATACAAAAACTGGGCTAGGCTAGACAGAATTTATATCTCACAGGAACATATGCATTTAATTGAAGGTCTTGAATTATACCCAATAACTATTTCAGATCATCCACCAATAATAACTAAAATAAAAACACAAGGTATAATTAAATAAAAATGAGACACTAGCACTTTCTCACCTATTGATTGAAAAGAGAGAAATTTAAGGAATGGATTTTGGAATTAAATCAGGAGCTACTAGAAAAGATAGAAATTTCTTCTCAAAATATAGCTAAGGAGTAGAATGAAATTAAAGTGGAGCTTAATACTAGAGTGGAAATAAAGGAAAGGGGGTAATGGGTAAGAAGTAACAAGAATTATTTAGAGGAACTGACAAATGTTAAAGTATTGTAGGGTCTATATCAGAAGAGCGAATACTGAAAACAGCGATTGCTCTTCTATCGAACTGTAAAAGCTGAAACTGCAAAATGTCGAAGGTATGGAACAGTGATTTTTTTTTCCCAAGGAAAAAAATTGCTGATCCAAAAAAAAAAAAAGAATGTACAGACAAAATAAAGTGAGGAGCTTTGCCCCCCACACTCCCACAACTTAAATATACCAATTCCGAGATCGCATCACAGTGGAGAAAATAGCAAAGTCCCAAGAACAGCCTAGAGATTTTTCCCTGGGAAAAAAATCGCTGTTCCATGCCTTCGACATTTTGCAGTTTCAGTGTTTACAGTTTGATAGAACAGCGTTCACTATTTTAAGCGTTCACTCTTCTGATAGGAACCCAGTATTGCAAAATAGGGGGACTCTCTCAGAACAAGAAAAGGAGCAACTGCAGAATGCTAAACAGAAAATATGGAATTACCTTGATAATATGCATGAGTTTAGAAAGATTGCTGTTAAGCAACTGTTTTTTTTATAATAATTCTATAACACAAAAACTTTGAGCATAATGACTCAGGCAACAGAAAGTGGAAAGGGCTGTCACCAAGCTTAGGGAGCCTATAACAAGGAAGATAACAAGAGATCTTATAGAAGTATCAGAAATGTTTTGGAAATTTTATGAAAGTATGTATAAAGCAGATAAATATGGAAATCAAGAAACGGTACAAATGGAAATGTTTATGGAAGAATTAAATATGCCAAAGTTAGAGGTAGATAAGGCTCAATTACTCACAGTTAGCATAGGAAGAGATGAGGTAAAAATGGTTATGTATAACCAATCTACAGGAAAGTCCCTAGGAATAGATGGTATTCCTATGGAAGTTTGGAGAGAAAAACTGATAAAGACCTATGAGGTTTTGTTTAACAGTATTTTAAGAGGAGGAGAAGTACCAGCATCCTGGAAGAAGGCGGTAATAATGGTAATACATAAAGAGAGTATAGTTCCATTAGATCCAGCTTCATACAGGCTCATTTCAATAATAAGCTATGATTATAAAGTAATTATGTCTATAATGGGTAAAAGAATGGCAAAACTGAAATCAAAATTAATAGATATGGATTAGTGTGGTTTTGTGGAGGGGAGGCAAACATTTGGCAGTATTAACTGAACACTAATGATCCAGAGGAAAGCAGAATGTAAGAAAATACCACTGTTATTGGTGAGTCTTAATGCAGAGAAAACATTTTACAGAGTAGACTGGGAATTCACGAGCAGGGCAATGGAAGCAGTTGCTTTCCTGATGCAATTATAAGGCTGATTAGGAGTATACATGAAGGATCAGAGGCAAAAATGAAAGTGGGTGCTGTCCTGTCTGATAACTTCTGCTTTAGTAGAGGAACCAGGCAAGGTTGTCCACTTTCCCATTTGTTGTTTGCATTATATTTAGAACCACTGGCAAAGAAAATAAGGGACATGGAAATTCAAGGATATAATTGGTATGGTAGACAGGAAAACCTGGCTGTGTTTGCAGATGATATTATTTTATACATGACAAAACCAGAAAGGCACATTACAGTGTTGTGGAACATTTGAAGACAGTTTTAGATCTTTTGAGGATACAAAATTAATGAAGCTAAAACAAAGACAATAGTGGTAAATTATGTACCCACACAAAAAAATTGGTCCAATAATATCCATACTTATGGGGCCATGAAAAACTGAAGTATTTAGAAATATGGATGAGAAATTACTCTGTTGTGGCAGCTGAGGATATGTGGAGAGGGACTAAACAGAAGATAATACAAAAACTGAGAAACTGGAAGCTTTGTTATATGGATATGGATACTAATATGCAAGCAATTAAAATGTTTTTAGTCCCTTTAGTCTTATACACAGATCAGGCATATTTTTATCAATCAGAGTAGAAGCTGTGGATAGCAACTAAAAAAAGAGTTGAAGAATTTTATCTGGGAAGAGAAGACAGCAAAGGTGAAGTGGGATAAGATGATTCTTCCAATAGAACAAGGTGGACTAGGATTACCAAGTTCGAGGGGGGTACTTTAGAGCAACACAGTTAATGGCTCTTATACAGAGCACAAGCAGAAAACTATAATTCAAAGTAAAAAAAGAATGATGATGATGGTAATACAGGGGGGAGATGAAGAAATAAGGAGAGATTTGGATTTTGGATGCACACTCTTGAGTAGAGCAACAAATTATACTGAGTGTTATATTCATAAAATAGAAGGGAGTATTCCAAGAAGTAATCCAGCATGAGAATGGAGAAAAGAGATACTGCCAATAGTGATGACTGTGGTAAGGGATACAGATAACAGGCAAGAGGGTGCTGGAATTTATTGGAGAAAACTGGCAAAGGAACCAAGGCATTGGGTGAAAATAACTTGAAAGGGAAAGGTAATAGAATGGGAAGAAACCAAGAATTTATTTGGAGTACAGGTTAGAGAGTGCCTTCCTTATCAAAGATTGATATCAGGGTATAGGCAAAGAGAAAGAAATAGGGGGGGTCCTAAATGAAGGTCCAGTGCTGGTGGAGTTTTTAATAGAATCTAGAACAGAAGCTGGTATTAAAAATTAATAATTAGTGGAGCATATAAAATATTGCATGATAATTATAAAAATTAATTAGGGGAGCCTAGAAAGGATTGGGAAGAGAGATTGGATAAGCAATTCACAAAGAGACAATGGGGGATATATGTATATATCCCAAATATGCAACAAAGTCTATACGATTTAGGATCTTTGCCTGTTTACATGGGTATTTTTACACCCCAAGTAGACTCCAAAGAATGTTTCCTCAGGTGGATAGCAAATGTTGGAGTTGTGATGAGCAAGAAAGATGTGGCTGGAAACATATTTTTGGGGAGCGTAATGAGCTGGCAGACTTTAGGGATTCCCTCCATACTTCTCTGTTGGGGATGCTGAGTGCGTGGATTGGATTGTCTGGGGGAGATGATTTTTTTGAACTATGATACAGAATCAGAATTGCCTAGACATAGTAGAGCCTTGCTGAGTGTAATTATGGTGGCCGCCAAAAAAAGCAATTAGTAGAAAATGGATAGCAAAGTTTAGACCAACTTTACTAGAAGTAGTGACTATAGTAACAGAGATAAAACAACTGGAATAGGGATCTTTAGAAAAGGGAAGGACCACACAATATAGGAAAAATGGGAATTGTGGGAACAATATATGCAGAAAAGGACCAAAGTTTAAGAGGCAGGATTTGACTGAGCCATACAATGCTTAACTGACAATGACTGGATAGATTATAAATGATGTGCAGTATTTGCAACTACAGTTGTTTCAATGGTGTCTGTGATATATAATGTTTGCAATTAAAGTGGTGTCAATGTTGTTTGTTTTTCATTTATATAAATGTAAGATTGCCTATGTCATAAGTGATAATTTAATAAAGATGTTTATTGAAAAAAAACACTAACTTTGAACTTACATAAAATTGTATTAGAAGTCAAGGTGGTAGGTTATCCAGATATCTCAAATATAAATGAATATATAGTTACTGAAGTTTCAAAGCCTGCCACCACTACTTCCAAATTATTAAGCTCCTCTGTCTCTAATGCACCCTTCTTTGGCTATAAAGTGCTGGCAAACGAGATTGTGTGTGGTACTAAGGACTGCAACAATGACACGTGTTTGCCCCTTTTGGTAAATGACTTGGACTTCTATTTGAGTTGGATGGTCATAAGCATTTGACATTAAGAGTGCAGATTTAACACATAAAGCATGAAATAAAAAAGGAGAGGAAGGAATATGTGTTTTTTTTCACAGAAGAGATCATAAGGATTCCTCATTATAACCATTGTGATTTCCTCTCCAGCACATAATATTTTAATGAAACAATAATATGTTGGAATATTTAGAACTGATTACAACACAAATACTGTCTCCTGATGAAATATTTAGAGAAGCTTCAACTCAGGAAACTGTGGTCTGGATTTTTCCTGTGAAGTGAACCACCGAGTATTTATGGATGAATAATAGTGGACACCCACATTTGTGGAAGACATTTTCTAGATCTATAGAGAGCATGTGTAAATAAGATGAGGACAGCACAAATTTATATAAACACTTGAAATTAGACCCACATCTTTTGAAAGGCACATTTACCTATTGTGAGATAAGCTGTCAGACAAGTTTAGTAAAAACTGCATATATATATATATATATATATAGAGAGAGAGAGAGAGAGAGTATCCTGGCATTTAGGGCAACTACATGGTACCGTGCCAACATAGCCATAGTTAAAAATAAAAACTCTTTAACAAACAGAATAACCAGAGTAAGCTCTTTCACAATCTAACAATCACTCCATTTGACCCGGATATGGTGTGGCTCGGTACCGTGTTTTTACATTGAAGTGTTATTTATCTGTACTTGGAGCTAAACCTTTGTTCGGTAACCTGTCTTTTCTGGAAATTTAGGGCAACTAATTTCCTGTCCTATATTATGCCATACCTAAATGCATTTGCTACACAGTTTGTGGAGATTTTAATTAAATACTCTTTACAAACCTACAACATTAAAGAAAAAATGCAGCAGATAGAATAACTCCTCACACGGTAAAATTTCCCTTGATTTACTAGAAGCAGTGCCTAGATCCGGAACAGCAGTAGAAGTGTCAGTCACTAAGAGATATGCTTGGATGAGGTCAAAGAGATTGAGCAGAGTGGATGAGAGGTGTTGACTCCAACTCTTAGCTGAGATATATAAGTATCCTGTTTTTTTTTCGATTATTTATACAGTTTATTGTTTCTAGCAATTTATATATATAGCACTTTTATTGTAATCTGCACTGGTAACTGATTTGTTTGCAGTTAAAAGCATTCTGTATCTTTACAAATCTTTATCTGTTTAAAAACTTTCATTTTGTGGCTTTCTGTAGTGCTTTGTAGGCTAATAGCGTTAGTGTCTCCACCCACCCTCCCTGTTGGTGTCTTGTTGTTATATTTGGTGGCTTTGCAGTTGCCCGCCCTTACAGTAAATCTGATCTGTGACACTCCTCCCAGTCTAGTGTCATTAGCTCATTCTACCTAATACAAAGAGAACATTTGATAAGGCCTTCTGTTTGACCTTTTTCCCTTTCAAAAAAAAAAATAAATAAATAAACATTTTTTTTGCCTGAATCTCCTTCTGTTCTGACTGTGCTTCTCAAACATTTTGGAAATATAGAGTATATTTTAGAGCATTTATTATAACTGTAGTTGCCTTAATATTGCTACAATTCAAGTGCTCTAGGTTGCACTGCATCTGAAGTGTTTGTGTGTTTTAGCTGCTTTTCTGTATATATAGACTTCTCTGTATATGTAGACTAGCTAATTATTCTGCTGTATTACTGCCACTTAAATCGTTTTTCAGTTGTGCACTTGCCTTGCTTCATTTAAAAAGTTTTAAATTGCTAATTTTGTAGAGTTTTAATTGCATTTACTGTTTAGGGCTACACACTCAAGTGTGTTAGCCTTTTCTGTGTTTATTTACTGTATTATTGCATTGTTTAGCCCGTTTCAAAAAAAAAAAAAAAAAAATATATATATATATATATATATATATATATATATATATATATATATATACTATCTTGTTTGCTCGTTTCCCACTTTTCTAGCCAGTCCATATCCCAGGCTTTGCTTGTCTCAGGACTTTATTTTCTGTGCTCAGAACTATACAGACCTTGCTGTGGTAGAGGGAAGTCCTACTCTCTACCAGTGGGACTGGTGAGCATTGTACTGCCTATCTAACGCTAGAGGAGTGGTTTCCAGCTCTGAAATTGTAATTTTATTAGCCTTTTTGGACTGATTTCTATCCCTTTCAACTTTCTGGCTTAAAAACACGTGTGTTTGCACATTTTTCACATCGTGCAGCACTATGAGGCTACAGTTAAACTATTCCAGGTGCCAGAAAGTCTGCTCTTCAAATTTTCCCTTAAAACTAGCTGGTTTCTCAGTAGTAGCACTAAAATCTGAACCTCTGTGACTAGCACTTGCTCTAGAACCTGCTGGAAAGCACTAGGAAGCCTGAAACTGATACAAGCACTCAGCTCTCCTTGTCAATAAGGAGAAATTAATCATAGGCACTAAACAGCCTACAATTGCAAAGTACCTTGCAAAGGTAAGGGAAAACAGCCCTTAAACCTTACAAAAAGCACCTAAACAGGCATGTCCAAGGGTCAGCTTTCGGTGATTTCTCCTGTCCACCTGGTGAATCTGGGCATACTGGGGCAATGCGGCAACTGCCACATGTACACAGACAATTCTCTCCTCCTACCACCCAACACTACAACATGCAAGAGATGCACTTACATAGCCAAACTGGAAGCAAAGCTCTCTCCGGTCAAGACTGTGCTAGACAGTCAAGAGGTGAAGGCTAACACCTGCATTACACCTCTAGCAACTCATAGCCCTTCAAAACCCACACCATCAACACCCACACATAGCAACACTAAACCCACATATGCGGAGGTCCTTAACATTAACTTGCCCAAGCAACAAGAACCTCCGAAGCCGAAACGCAAACAAACACCAGTCACAAGCAAAGTGACACATAGCTCACTACACCAGTGTGCCACACAACAACAGCCCCTAAGGCAAGACAATGTACCCAACACTTTAGTCATAGGTGACTCTATAGTCAGGCACACTGATGTCCCACTCACCAGGCTGAACAAGGAGAAAATTACAGTCAGCTGCCTGTCAGGTGCCAGGATCCGCCACATAACACATGCACTCAAGTCACTCCACAGCAAGTACAAATACGACTCTGTCATTGTCCATGCTGGAGTGAATGACTTGAGACTTACCTCCCTGGACTACATGAAAAGAGACATGGAAGAGCTCTTGGATCATGTGACCCAGGCAGGTATGACCCTAGCCCTGAGTAGCATCCTGCCTTCGCCCAGAATGATACCACAGTATAAGGACAAAATGATTGACTTCAACAATTGGCTAAGCTTCTGGTGTCATTCAAAGGGGATCCAGTATTTGTCTGCCTGGGAAGACATGATCGACAAATCACAATGCTTTGCCAGAGATGGTCTTCACCAGTCACCCCTGGGATTCAGGTTACTGGCTAAAGCTCTTGCCACCCCTATAGTGCCTTTTTTAGGCAAGGTTCAAAGGATAAAACCACCACCATAACAGATACAAGCATGCAAAATCTGAAGGTAATGTTACTCAATGATAGAAGTCTAAACCTCAAAATGCACTCTCTCGAGTCACTCCTAAAAATGGAGAACATCGATATCTGTGCAGTGACTGAGACCTGGTTCAAGGCTCCAAAGAGCACCCCTGCAATACCAGGCTACAATTCTTATCACACTTTTCGGCCATAAAACCAAGACCGAAACACTAAAGGTGGAGGAGTGTCCATATTCACCAAGGATATTCACACCTCCAGGCCAGTTGCCTAACACAATGCATCTGAAATTCTCCAGGTGCAACTAACACTAGGTAAGACTGCAATCCAAATTCTAGCTTGCTACAGATCCCCCACCATACTCCAAGATTCTCACTACACCTTCCTAAACATACTGGAAAATATTAAGATACAACCAAACACCCTAATACTGTGTGATTTCAACTATCCTGCCATTAATTGGGAAAACTACTCGGGTACCAACTCCTTTTCCCAACGGTTCTTGGAATTTATAAATTCCAATGCCCTGGATCAACTAATCCATTGTCCCACCAGGGGCACCAATATCCCAGACCTGGTCATTACCAACATGAGAGATAGATGCTCCACACCAGTGGTCACCCCCTCATTGGTCAGGTTTGACCATAAGCAAATCACCCTTGACATCCACATCCCACCCCTACCCCCCAGTAAGGAAACCTCCTTAAAAAACTTCTCTAAAGCCAACTTCATGCTACTGAAGTCAGAAGTGATAAACTTCACAACAACCACGCAGACGGGATCTGGAAGTTCGACTACAGAATCCTACACTAAGGCACTGTACGAGCACATCCACTCGTGCATGAATTGTGCCATCTCAAATAGAACCAAGATGCTCTTCTCCAAAAAAAGGAAGATAATCTAGTGGTCCCCTGCTATAAACAAACTATACAACAGAAGGAAGAAACTGTTGCAGAAAAGAGGAAAATCCCAGGATGCAAAAAACTCCCTCACCAGCCTCCGTAAGAAGCTGAGATCCCTCATAAAATCCTCAAAAGCTAGTTACGAAAATAAAATTGCCAAAGATTCCAAAGACAACCACAAGGCATTCTATAGTTATGTCAAGAATCTAAATGGCAATGTTCAGATCTGCTCTGAGCTACAACAGAATGGCATTAAATATACTGATCCCAAGGTTATTGCCAATATCCTGGCAGATCGATTTAGTGCCAACTTCACCCCCCTCTCACCCCGTAAAGGGCCCATCTCAATAGCGAAAGATTGCCAAATTCCGATAATCACAGCCACACAGGTAGAAACAGCACTCCCCAAAGCTAAGAATACAGCATCCATGGGCCTAGATGACATCCCAGGCTGTGTACTACATGAACTACAAAATTAACTGGCACCCCACCTAAGTGTCATGTTTAATCATAGCCTCCCCTCGGGCTTCATGCCCACTGAGTGGCACACAGCTACAGTTATCCCGCTCCACAAGGGAGGATCCACCTTGGATCCCAGGAACTACTGTCCCATCAGTCTGACAAGCCTGATCTACAAGGGCATGGAACGCATTATCATGGAACTTATAAACAAAGACATTGGCAACCTTCAAACACTGGATCCCATGCAGTTTGGGTTTGTGAAGGGCCAATCTTGTCCCCTGAATCTGATTGACTTCTTTGAATCAGTCTCCAGAGCTGTGGATGAGGGTAAGGCAGTCCACACAGCCTATCTGGACCTCGGCAAGGCCTTCAACACCATCCCCCACTCTGGAATCATAGATAAACTTACTAAGCTGGGCATAAATCCCTACATCACTCAATGGGTTGCCAACTGGCTTACTGACAGAGCCCAGACTGTAAAAGCTGCCGACTCCAAATCCAGCTCCAGACAAGTGACAAGTGGAGTACCTCAGGGTTCAGTCCTGGGACCTCTCTTGTTTGGCATCTTACAGGCCAACACTAAGGGACTCTGGCTAACAAAGTTTGCAGATGACTGCAAGCTGGGAGCCATTATTGAATCCCCACATGATGTGGATATTCTACAAAAGGGCCTTACAGAAACAGATGCTTGGTGCCAGAGTGATGGGCTCAAGCTTAATGCCAAGAAATGTATAGTTATCCCCTTTGGAAAAAAACATGTACCCATGAACTACCACATAGGTGGCAGGACACTAAACATCAAAAGTGTGATGAGAGACTATAGGACACAAGTGGACAGTGGTCTCACTTTCGATAACCACATCGCCACAACAGTCAAGAAATCCTTCCATGTGGCACACCTCATCACTAAGGGCTTTTCATCCAGAAAAAAGGAGATCATTGTCCCACTGTACTCATCCCTCATTAGACCCATTATAGAGTATAATGCCCCATTTGGTATGTACCTCACAAGACATCTGCAACAGCTGGAAAGGCCACAGAAATACTTTACTAAAAGAATCACAGGTCTAAAGCAGATGCCATATGCTGACCATCTAAAAAAACTCCAGCTATACTCTGTGGCATATTGTCTACTCAGAGGTGATCTCTGCTTAACATACAAGGCCATGTCAAACCCTGAGCTGTTGGATATGCTCCACTTAAAGAAATCCCAATCCCTCAGAGCCACACACTCCAGGGATCTAAACCTTATCATCACAATGAACAAAACATGCTGGAGGGATAGGTTCCTGACCCAGAGACTCCCCATACTCTGGAATAGACTGCCCATACATGTCAAGCAGAGCGTCTCATTGGCCCTCTTCAAAGGGAACCTTGATGATTGGATGGGAGATAGGAAATTCACCCCAGGGATCATGTCAGTCGCCCTGCTAGACTGGGGCCCAGAGAAGTAAATATTGTGGGAAAAATTTTCCAGGGAATTGTTATGGCTAGGCTTGCATAGGCCTTAGGGCCAATAGCCTAGTACAAACCTATGAATCTATGAACCTATGTAAAATCCCAGATTCAAAATGGGCCTTTTAAAAGTAACTTTCTTTTTGTAATCTAAAGAATGACACGTCTGTGTCCTACCACAGTTTTTATTACCCAGCAATGCCACTTTTTCAAAGGAAATATACAGTATTTAGAAGGTATTTGCCCAGAAAGCGAGTACCTGACAAGCAGCATTATCCCAAAATATAAGCAAATGTGAGTGAAGTAGCCTCTCACCCAGATTTAATAAAATCCGTGTAGGCATAATGTAAAGCCTACACAGAAAGTACTCTGGCCATGTATGTAGTTTCCCCTCGGTAGTGCATCATGCATATTAATGAAGGCACATTACTGAGGGAGAGCTGTGCAACACGGTTATTGAATCAGTGTAGGGAGTGTGTTACTGTGGAGATGAGTAACACACCCCCTGCACTGTCAAAGTGCAGTAAATCCATGTACACATATGTATTAACTGTATTTATTTCATATATATATATATATATATATATATATATATATATATATATATATATATGTATATATGTTTACGTAGCATGGCACACAGCAATTGAGGCATGCCAGATATCTAAAAATAGAAAGCAGATACATTTAATTATGAATGCTAAGGTCACATTTAAGCATAGCTGAGCAGGTTTGCATGGTGCAGAGTGGTGCTCAGCAGTGCTTAAACATAGTTGAGAGATATATGTAAAAGTATAGCACCATTCTACACATCTATGTCACCAAATGGTTAGAGTGACAGCCTTATGTGCAGTAGGTGCAGGGTTTGAGTGCAGAGAAGAGTTATGATTCATTTATTTTCCAAATACAAATTATGCCAATTATTTTTAAATCTCCATGTGCTGTGCTTAACTAAGATCCGTTAAGCCCTGTTAAGCCATGCCAAGCACTGCTTAAACAAGATCCATTTTAGCACTGCTTGGAACTGATCAGCTCCGCTTAATTGGTTTGTGCACTGCTAAGCATTGCCAGTTTAAGCACTGCTGAGCTGAGCTCAGCTGGTTTGCATGGTGTTGTGACTCCTGCATTTTTAAAAATTGTCCAGTGACATTAAAGGGTGGGAAAACATGGTATATTAAGTGCAATAGGTGGGAATACTGCATAATTTGTTGAAGTTCAACCTGTGAGGATGCTATGTCAGCTGTTGGAGTGGGTTCATGCTTTCAGGTGCACCTGTGGGGAATTGAGGAGTCCAGGGTCATGGTTGGATTCCTAATCAAAAACCATGAAGACTGGCACATGCAGGATGGTTACAGGGGCTCATAATGCAAAATGGAGGCTTGGCAAAGGACCTCACCATTGCAACTGGTATCCCTTGCACAGGTGAGCAGTGTTTTCACCACCACGATGACTGAAAAGAAGGAAGGGGGCTTTCTTGGATGCCTGTATCCAAGAATTCTGTGTGGACAATGTTCCACAAGTGTGTAAGTATGTTTACTTGTGTTTCACCAATATTTAGACTTGAATGTATGCTAAACTGGCATGCATAATGGTGTGTTTCTCTCCCAAAAGCTGCTGAGGTAAGAGATCGCAAAGTCGAAGCGCATGCAGGATGCATGGCCAGGTTGCACCATGAGTGTGGTGAGTACGGGTGTATCTTCCAATCTATAGTCATATAAGCAAGAAAGAGTAAAGCATTAACTGCCATTAGGTATATAAACAGTTTTGATTGTATTGTAATGAATGTGGTCATAGACCTGGACTGCAATAAGTGACTACTGTCAAATATACTATATTAAGCATGAAAGCTTAAAGTATTAACCTTGATTAAGTAAAGGAAATAAAGTTTCTTTCACAATAACTGTAGAACTATAGCTGTATTGTAATACTTGCATTACATTAACCATTGGTCAATAAAAACTCGAAAGTATACCAGTAAATGCATGAAGGTATCTGTATTAAATTGTGCAATATGTTTGGAATGAGAGCTGATATTTCAAACCAGTAACAATATATTGGGTACACCTGCATTTTATTTAGTAATGTATAGGTTACCTAGTCTCTCTGCCATGATTGCATTTCATGCAGCTGTGTCTAACTGTCACTGCACTGTATTGTAACACTGTAGTATTAGTAGCAGGTCATATTTTGTTTCCAGGTTAGATCTAAGACAAAATCAGTCAGATATCAGCAGTGACTCATACCTCAGTTTGTTAAATGCTGTGTATGAAGTACATTTTGCTAGACACATACCAGGGTTAGAATCCAGTTCTATGTACTAATAACTATTACTGAATTAGATATGTTATGATGACAGATATTCTCTCCACAGAGACAACTGGTAAATGGGTAAGGTAGACCATAGTATGTGTAAATAATTGTTTGTTCAGATGTCACAGACTGTTGAAATCATTCTCATGAATGTGCTATTTATCCAAACAATAAAGAAAACAGGTTCAATAATAACAAACTATAATAAAAGAAAATAAATAAAATGTGTAATAACAAATATCATTATCTCCAAAGGGACCCACTGGTAAAAGTGTGAGATAGCTCATAGTATGTGTAAGTAATTGTTTGTTCATATGTCACACACTGTTAAAATCATTCTCATGAATGTGGTAGTTATCCAAATAGTAAAGGAAACAGGTTCAAAAATAACAAACTATAATAAGATAAAAGAAATAAAATGTGTATTCAAGGTATGGCTGTATTCCTGGAGTACCTTGTAATGGTTGATGCAGTCAATTACTGCATGTGATGCATATGTCCCCTGCAGTCAGTGTTATTAGGTACAATCCCCATGCCTGCCAGGCATGGCATGATAGTTGCGTACTCTCTGTACTGTACACATGCATGTCTCACAAGTGTCACCCTGTCATGGAATGTAATTACTGTTGTGCAATCCCTCTGTCACAGACGTATTGACATGTTTATATGTTCATAGGTTCATAGGTTGGTACTAGGCTATCGGCCCTATGGCCTATACAAGCCTAGCCATAACAATTCCCTGGATATTTCTTCCCACAATATTTACTTCCCTGGACCCCTGTCTAGCAGGGCAACTGACATGATTCCTGAGGTGCATTTCTTATCTCCTGTCCAATTGTCAAGGTTCCTTTTGAAGAGAGCTAAGGAGGCGTTCTGCTTGACATGTATGGGTAGTCTATTCCAGAGTATGGGGAGTCTCTGGGTCAGGAACCTATCCCTTCAGCATGCTTTGTTCATTGTGATGACAAGATTTAGATCCCTGGAGCATGTGGCTTTGAGGGATTGGGATTTCTTTAAGTGGAGCATGTCCAACAGCTCAGAGTTTGACATGGCCTTGTATGTTAAGCAGAGATCACCTCTGAGTAGACGATATGCCACAGAGTATAACTGGAGTTGTTTGAGATGGGTCAGCATAGGATAATCTGCTTTGGCCTGTAATTCTTTTAGTGAGGTATTTCTGTGGCCTTTCCAGCTGTTGCAGATGTCTTGTGAGGTATATACCAAATGGGGCGTTGTACTCTCTAATGGGTCTAATGACAATGAGTACAGTGGAACAATAACCTCCTTTTTTCTGGATGAAAAGCCCTTAGTAATGAGGTGCACCACATAGGAAAATTTCCTGACTGTTGTGGTGATGTGGTTATCGAAGGTGAGACCACTGTCCACCTGTGTCCCTAAGTCTCTCATTACACTTTTGGTGTTTAGTGTACTGCCACCTATGTGGTAATTCATGGATACATGTTTTTTCCCAAAGGGGATAACTATACATTTATTGGCATTAAGCTTCAGCCCATGGCTCTGGTACCAAGCATCTGTTTCTGTAAGGCCCTTTTGTAGAATATCCACATCATTTGGGGATTTATTAATGGCTCCCAGTTTGCTGTCATCTGCAAACTTTGTTAGCCAGAGTCCCTTAGTGTTGGCCTGTACTTCAGCGACATAGATGCTAAACAAGAGTGGTTCCAGGACTGTACCCTGAGGTACTCCACTTGTCACCTCTCTGGAGCTGGATTTGGAGTCGGCTACTTTTACAGTCCAGGTTCTGTCAGTAAGCCAGTTGGCAACCCATTGAGTGATGTAGGAATTTATACCCAGCTTAGTAAGTTTATCTATGATTCCAGAGTGGGGGATGGTGTCAAAGGCCTTAGCGGGGTCCAGATAGGCTGTGTGGACCTCCTTACCCTTGTCCACGGCTCTGGAGTCTGATTCAAGAAGTCAGTCAGGTTCAGGAGACAAGATCGGCCCTTCACGAACCCAAACTGGGTAGGGTCCAGTGTTTGAAGGTTGCCAATGTCTTTGTTTATAAGTTCCATGATAATGCCTTCCATGACCTTGCAGATCAGGCTTGTCAGACTGATGGGACGGTAGTTCCTGGGATCCAAGGTGGATCTCCCTTTGTGGAGTGGGATAACTGTAGCTGTGTGCCACTCAGTGGGCACGAAGCCTGAGGTGAGGCTATGATTAAACATGACACTTAGGTGGGGTGCCAGTTCATTTTGTAGTTCATGTAGTACACAGCCCGGGATGTCATCCGGTCCCATGGATGCTGCATTCTTAGCTTTGGACAGTGCGGTTTCTACCTGTGTGGCTGTGATTACTGGAATTTGGCAATCTTTTGGTATTGAGATGGGCCCTTTAGGGGGTGTAAGGGGGGTGAAGTTGGCACTAAATCGATCTGCCAGGATGTTGGCAATATCCTTGGGATCAGTATATTTAATGCCATTCTGTTGTAGCTCAGAGCAGATCTGAGCATTGCCATTTAGATTCTTGACATAACTATAGAATGCCTTGTGGTTGTCTTTGGAATCTTTAGCAATTTTATTTTCATAACTTGCTTTGGAGGATTTTATGAGGGATCTCAGCTTCTTACTGATGCTGGTAAGGGAGTTTTTTGCATCCTGGGATTTTCCTCTTTTCTGCAACAGTTTCTTCCTTCTGTTGTATAGTTTGTTTATGGCAGCGGACCACCAGATTGGCTTGGTTCTATTTGAGATGACATGACTCATGCACAAGTGGATGTGCTCTTACAGTGCCTTAGTGTAGGATTCAGCAGTCGAACTTTCAGCACCCGTCTGTATGGGTGTCATGAAGTTTGTCACTTCTGACTTGAGTAGCATGAAGTTGGCTTTGGAGAAGTTTTTTACAGAGGTGGGATGTGGATTTCAAGGATGATTAGCTTATGGTCAGACCTAACCATTGAGGGGGTGACCACTGGTTTAGAGCATCTATCTCCCATGTTGATAATGACCAGGTCTAGGATATTGGACCCTGGTGGGACAATGGATTAGTTGATCCAGGGCACTGGAATTTATGAATTCCAAGAACCGTTGGGAAAAGGTGTTGGTACCCAAATAGTTTTCCCAGCTAATGGCAGGGTAGTTGAAATCACCCAGTATTAGGGTGTTTGGTTGTATCTTAATATTTTCCATTATGTTAGAAAGGTGTAGTGAGAATCTTGGGGCATGGTGGGGGATCTGTAGCAAGCTACAGTTTAGATTTTAGTTTTACCAAGTGTTAGTTGCACCTGGAGAATTTCAGATGCATTATGTTGGGCAACTAGCCTGGAGGTGTGAATATCCTTGGTGAATATGGACACTCCTCCACCTTTAGTGTTTTGGTCTTGGTTTGGTGGCCGAAAAGTGTGGTAAGACTTGTAGCCCGGTATTGCAGGGGTGTTCTTTGGAGCCTTGAACCAGGTCTCAATTACTGCACAGACATCGATGTTCTCCATTTTAGGAGTGCCTCATGAGAGTGCATTTTGAGGTTTAGACTTCTAGCATTGACTAGCATTACCTTCAGATTTTGCATGCTTGTATCTGTTGTGGTGGTGGTTTTGTCTTTTGAACCTTGCCTAAAAAAGGCACTATAAGAGTGGCAAGAGCTTTAGCCAGTAACGTGAATCCCAGGGGTGACAGGTGCAGAATATCTGGCAAAGTATCATGGTTTGTCGATCATGTCATCCCAGCCAGACAAATACTGAATCCCCTTTGAATGACACCAGAAGCTTAGCCAATTGTGGAAGTCAATCATTTTGTCCTTATACTGTGGTATCATTCTGGGTGAAGGCAGGATGCTACTCAGGGCTAGGGTCATACCTGCCTGGGCCACATGATCCGAGAGCTCTTCCATGTCTCTCTTCATGTAGTCCAGGGAGGTACATCTCAAGTCATTCACTCCAACATGGACAATGACAGAGTCATATTTGTACTTGTGGACTGACTTGAGTGCATGCATTATGTGGTGGATCCTGGCACCCAACAGGCTGCTGACTGTAATTTTCTCCTTGTTCAGCCTTGCGAGTGGGACATCAGTGTGCCTGACTATAGAGTCACCTATGACTAAAGTGTTGGGTATATTTTCTTGCCTTAGGGGCTATTGTTGGGTGGAACACTGGTATTGTGAGCTATGTGTCACTTTGGTTGTAACTGGTGTTTGTTTGCTTTTCAGCTTTGGATGTCCTTGTAGCTTGGGCAGGTTAATGTTAAGGGCCTCCGCATATGTGGGTTTAGTGTTGCTATGTGTGGGTGTTCATGGTATTGGTTTTGAAGGGCTATGTGTTGCTTGAGGTGTAGTGCAGGTGTTAACCTTCTAATCTTGACTGTCTAGCACAATCTTGGCTAGAGAGAGCTTTGCTTCCAGTTTGGCTATATAAGTGCATCTCTCACAGGTTGTAGTGTTGGGTGGTAGGAGGATAAGGTTGTCTGTGTACATGAGACAGTTGCTGCATTGCCCCAGTATGCCCAATTTCACCAGGTGGACAGGAGAAATCACCAGAAGCTGACCCTTTGACATGCCTGTTTAGGTGCGTTTTTTGTAAAGTACAAGAGCTGTTTTCCCTTACCTTTGCAAGGTACTTTGCAAATACAGATTTTAATGCTACTACTGAGAAACCAGCTAGTTCTAATGGAAAATTTGAAGAGCAGACTTTCCGGCACCTGGAATAGTTTAACCGTAGCCCTGCGGTGCTGCACGATGTGAAAAACATGCAAACGCGCGTGTTTTTAAGCCAGAAAATTGAAAGGGATGGAAATCAGCCCAAAATGGCTAATAAAATTACAATTTCAGAGCTGGAAACCACTCCTCTAGTGTTAGATAGGCAGTACAGTGCTCACCACTCCCACTGGTAAGCAGTAGGACTTCCCTCTACCACAGCAAGGTCTGTATAGCTGTGAACACAGAAAATAAAGTCCTGAAACCAGCAAAGCCTGGGATCTGGACTATACTAGCTAGGAAAGGCAGGAAACGAGCAAACAAGATAGTATTTTTTGTTCATTAAAACAGGCTAAACAATGCAATAATACAGTAAATAAACACAGAAAAGGCTAATGCACTTGAGTGTGTAGCCCTAAACAGTAAATGCAATTAAAATCTACAAAATTAGCAATTTAAAACTTTTTCAATGAAGCAAGACAAGTGCACAACTGAAAAAATGATTTAAGAGGTAGTAATACAGTAGAATAAGTGGCTAGTTTACATATACAGAAAAGTCTATATATATACAGAAAAGCAGCTAAAACAACACTAAAACAATTCAGATGCAGTGCAACCTAGAACACTTGAGTTCTAGCAATATTAAGGCAAATACAGTTTTAATAAATGCACTAAAATATACTCTATATTTCCAAAATATTTGAGAAGCACAGTCAGAAGCACAGGCATTTTTTAGAAAGGAAGAAAGGAGGGAGGAACAGAAGGAAAGTGGGTTGGCCTTTTCAGATGTTCTCTCTGTATTAGGTAGAATGAGCTAATGACAATAGACTGGGAGGAGTGTCCAAGATCAAATTTAGAGTAGGGGTGGGCAACTGCAAGGCCAGCAGGTATAAAGACAAGATACCAATAGGGAGGAAGGGTGGGGAACTAGTCAGAACACACTACAAAAATCACTTCAGTGTTAATAGTACACTAGCTAAACTAAAAGTTAATAGTACACTACCCCACAGTACTCCTTGGTAGTTATATAGGTCCACTTGATGTGCAAGTGTTCTTTGTAGTTGTGTACCTGCAGGTGTTACTGCTTGGCCATATTGTCCCATGCAGATAGTTTGAGAGGTATGTATGTGCTACAGCAGCTATAGGGCATAGTTACACATAAAGAAAGAACAGACCTGTAGAGTAGCTAGCATTATTATTGTCAACCATATAGCCCATGATGGTATTAATGGACTGTATTTCTCTCTCTTCCCACCCGTTATCTTCACATATTTATTAATGTTATATATTGGTTAGGGTTTACTATTAACATATGTTGTAACATAAACTGTATTTTGGGCATGTGTTTAATTAATGTTATGCATTACTATGGTTACATATTAAAATATCTTGTTGAATTACCTTTTCTGTTGGCCTTATGCCGTAACTGTTACTGGCATGCTGTTAATATACTGACTGTTCTGTTATTTATTGTTGTGTTTCACATAATATGCATTTAACTGTAATGGGGTTATTTGCAATGTTCTGGCGTGCTTTTATTACTAACAATGGCTTTATTCATAACTCACCTATGTTTATTGCTCTACCTTCATACTAACAGCATGTCTGGGTAGACCAGTTCCTGGTGATCTGCCTACTCTAACTCAGCCAGCTGTGGCACCAGATACCAGCTCATCTGGGACCCAAACCAGTGTTGCACTCTTGCCTGGCCCTGCCACAACCTTTGAGTGGAGCTGCCTCAGAGGACGGGGCCCATCCACCCTGGGAGTGAGGGAGGAGGGGGGGGGTTGTCATACAGGATCAACTACTGGTCATGATGTGGAGGATTGTGCATAGAGGTTATGAACAATGCCTGCACCGACTTGAGGGCAGACTGGAAAACCATATGGGGCCTGAGGGCCCTAGTGCCCAGCCTCCAGCACAGCCACCTTCGGGGCAGTGAAGGAGCAGTGTTGTCTACCAATGAGTGGGGATCTCAGTCATGCTGCTGTCACCTGGAGTCACATGCACCTCTGAATCCAGAACACCCTCCCCATCCAAGTTGTTTACCCCCTCATTTGTCACACATCACCCCTGTATGCTGTCTTATCTGTCTTGTCTGTCTGCAAATGCAAGCTCTCCTACCCAACTTACCACCCCACACAGACTTCTATCCGTTCCCCAACATTCCACTCTCTCCTTAAAAAAATGGGTACCTGTCCCACAAAAAAAATGTATATATTGCTCCATACATAGCTCTCCATTTTGCACATATGTCCATTGAACACAAGAATTATGTCCAAATGGCTTGACACATTTCTGTTGTCCTCACCTCTCTTTCTCTGGGGATTGAAGGTCCAAATTCATGTGCAAAATCTATCAAAATGTACAGCTGTTGCTGTACAAGTAATGGAGAACTATGGTCCTTTTTTACATCCATTCTGCACATCCCTACCTGCCTGTCAGCATGTTTTTCCCCTGCACCACTTTTCTATCACCCCCTTTTTCCTTTCTTTTTTATTTTTACTGCAGGTTTGTACGCAGCTAAGCGGCATCCCACGCAAACCTGCTTAAAAGTGCCTTAATCATCTTATGTGTTTCGCAGTGTTAGGCACATCTGCAAAATAATCGCCCTTCCACATCTCAAACCCAGTCCCCTGTCAACTACAGCACAGTGCATTAGCCCACTAGGCCACTCAGTTCTAAATTAAAACAGATGTTTCCAGCAACATATACTGATTGCCACTGACACACTTCAAGTACATATAATGGGAAAAATGGGAGTGTACTTGCGACTGTGATGCAGACAGTACACCAGTACACAGTCAAATAAATAATAATGGATGTATGCGAGGCCTGGGATAGCTGGTATGTCTGTCAACTGTACAGACTGTTGCAGAATGGTCAGACATTTGCCCCCTAGTTTTGGTATGGTTTTCACAAAAACATATGTTTCTGGTAAAGTACTGGCAAGTAATTCAAGCCTGATGTTAGAAAATCATTATAAACATTTGAGTGTCACACTTCATACCCTTTAGAAAACACATGCTAATGCAAATTCTGTGTCAGACATGCACATATATCTTGCAAATACACCTGCTGCAATACTGACTCAGTGGCTCAGTCTGTTAAATCCCTTGCATGCCGTACATTTTGCCACCCACAGTCCTGGGTTCGAATCCAGTGTGTTGCACTTCAACTACATTCTTGTGAATACAGCAAGTAATGACTGAGTCTTACAATTTCAACCAAAACAGGTTTCTGCTACTGAATTAACTGCTACCCATGTTTGCAAGTCAAAATCCTTTAGTTAGGGACATACTGCACATATTCTTACAGCCTAACTATATGTTGCCAACTACTCTCTTGCACTGTTACATAATAGATGTACCTTAAGCACATGCCTTGACTGGACTATTATGGGTACCCTGACCCTGGCTCTGCTGTAATGACAGAACTGACACTGCTCCCTCAGTGACACATACACCTTGCTGTCCTCCAAAGTGTTCACACTGATCCTATGTGTCCTAAGCTGCAGTAGCAGCTGCAGCCTGCACCATATGTAGCTATATGTTAAGCTACCTGCTAAAGACCTATCATACCTCACAACCCCCCAGAACAAGGGATCCAGACAACAGCCATACATAAAGGGGTGGGGGGGGGCAAAAGTTGAGAGACAGGGACATGTTTCACAGTTTGCCCTACAGATAGTGAGCTAATAGACTAGCAGCTACTGCAGCAGCATGCATATTCTGACAGGTATGACATCTGACACTCGCATGTCTCTTCCCCCTTACTGACCTCAACCCACAATGTTTAACACTGAACTGCCAGATAATCACAATGTCATTTGACAATGGCCAAGCATACCATGCAAAATGGTGGACATACCTCATAACTCACAGCAGTGGACAATATCTGTACCTATAAAACAACACCATGCAGATGAAATTGCCAGTATATTTGACCAAAACCAACTTAGAAAAGCAATTCACTGGGTCCATGCCATAAGCTCCATACCTCCACAGTAATAATAGGACCAAAATTCTTATGAACATACTTTATTCTAAACACAAAGAAAGTCAAGCACTTTTGTCTCCCTCACCAAAACAGAGACTTCTTCAGAGCTAAGTTATTATTCCCATAAGCACCTCTTATATAAGAGGTGTCATTTACATTTTAGTTAATTGGAGAATTTACAAATTAAAAAATTTGTAATTAACGTGATCTACACTGCTCCATAAACTGACAACTTAAAACATTTATGTTAAAAGTATAAAATGTTGAAGCTTTAAGAAAAATGCTATGTTACATCCAAAGCTCTCTTTTTTTAACACTGGAGCCAAAGGAATGTTCTCATTAATACCTGCTGGTGTGTTAAGAGTTTAATTTTATTATCCAAAAAAGTTCTTTTAACTTCAATCGGAGCTACCACCACCCACCTTGGGCATTTAATGGAACTTGTTCTACGATCCCAAATTTAAATCTAGTGAAGTCTTAACACTGTAATGAGTGTTTATACAGTGAATTATTAACATTACCCCTTGATATTGTGTGCAGATGTTCATAGATCCTTGTTCTAATTTTTCTTTCTGTCTTACCTATGTAATAACTGCCACAAGTTTGTCAGATTGAAATGTAAACTATACCCTTGCTGTTACAATTTCCTCTGTGTAAATTAACCTTGAGGATGTATCAAAGGAGGCACCCAACATTTTCAGATGCTGAATGCAATGTTTTCCTGGATGGCCTCAGACTGCATCATAACATTCTGTTGTCTAGGAATTGCCAGCATCATGAACAGCATGCAGCACTGTGGGCTGACCTTGTCACAACAGTCAACCAAATAGAGCTACAGAACAGAGCCAACGAGCAGGTCTGACACTGGGCAACAGATATGGTCAGTGCTGCATGGCAGAGGACTGACACTGTGGCCAGGTACCATGCTGCCACCAGTTGAGGGCCTGCAGCAGAACAACCACTCAAGGCCACAGATGAATTCCTGGCAAAGCTGGGATCAACCACCATCTCCCAACCATGCATTACCCCATACATTGTGGAGGTGGATGCCACAGCATCCACATCAGAAGAGTGTCAAAGTAGACTTCCTGTGTTCATCACTGTAATATTGTATCAGTCATTGTGGCAGCCTCTGCATACAGGTACATGGTGTCAGGTCTGTCTGCATTAGTGGGGTGGTTTTAAAGCACAGTTATGCACACATACTCAGAATGTCAGCAATGTAGGCAGTATCACATTAGCTACTGTACATGTTGATATACGCAATGTTACCCTGTAAAAATGCCACATTTGGTATTGCTGACAATACCTGTCCCTCACATTTCCATAGGTACGTCAGGTGTGGCCGGAGTCCAAGGTCCTGTACCTAGTAAGTGTGATACTGTTGTCTTACGGATCATATATACCCTAAGAATGTTAAGGGCTGGCATTTTTCCCTAGGCACAACTGTTATGCTTAGCCAGAGTACAATACTTATATGTTCCATTTTGGAGGGGTTAACTGTAGTGCATTGAATGGGTAATCACAGTTGTGTATTTGCAGGAGCAGTAACACAGTTGCAATTATTGTTGAAAAGGTCTCTGCAGTCTGCTATACAGGAGGCAATCAATCACTCACAGATGCCTGTTCACACCCAATATGGATATGGTACATACCTGAGGCTGTGATACAATAACTGGCATAGTATGCTCAAGATGGGTGCACTTTGTTTTAGGTGTAGGTCTATCAGATATACTGACATATTCCTTATCTCTCAGGTGTATAGTACTGGCAGCATTAACTGGATGTAGCTGCAGTGCATGTTAAAATGGCCTTTCTTGTATGTGTATGTTGTTTTGTGTTTGTGTGTTGTGCATGGGATCAGAAATAAGATGTGGCATGTGTAATGCAGTTGTTGCTCCTCACCTGTATGTGTGTGTGTGGACTATCATACATAATAGTTCAGGTAGTAATGTACTTATTTTGTCTTCCACCTCACAGGTGAATGTGGGGGTTGCAGTATGTCCCCCTCACAACCTGATGTCAGTGTCTTATCAGATGTTGGTGGCCATACCGAGGCACATATGGGGTTGTTGGAGGCTGAATCTGTCCAGTGGGTTAACATCCCACTTCCCCATTGTCTCCGCACACAGTCAGTATGCCCACACATACCCAGTCCCCTGAAGCCACAGATATCGGACAGTCACACTGTGGCAAAACTGAGTAGGAAAGTGTGGCGGCTATGGCATCAGTGAGTGTAAACACTGGCCATAACCAGAGAGCTGGCAAGGTTCCACACAGACAGATTGACAGGGATGCTCGAAGGATGACTGCTGCCCATCCACCACCTGTCACAGGTGTCACATCACAGGTCATTCAATGCATGTTTTGGTCCATCATAGAGGCACAGTCATGTTCCAAATGCAACACCAGATGGATGCTCAGGATTATATATGTAGCACAGTCTGACAACTGTGACTCCACCACATTGGTGATGCCATGGATCATTTCACTGATGTAGTAGACAGATGATAGGTTGAGACAGTGTCAGTCCTTGACCACATGTCTGTGTGGGAACATCTGGTTGCAGTGGGGCATCGGCCATGTGGAAGTAGGTCAGCAACACCATCTGCTGAGAGTCCACTTGGCTGGGCACATTCACACTCCCGTAGTGACAGCACCTCCAGCACTACAGAAGGGAGTGTGCTGTCCACACCGTGACATGGCAGGCCATGGGCACATGGTCCTGGGTGGTTGAGTGGGAGACAGAGGCCCAGCAGACACCAGTCACCATCAGCTACTTGCATCGCATCTGACCCTGGGCATGGTGGAGCCAGTGCCACTCCTGGCAGAGCCAGTTCCCATGTTCATTGCTGGAGATGGTGAACTGTCCACCTAGCCATGTATAGCCCACAGCTGTCCAACATACAGATGTGTAGGGCTAGCACTGGGCTTGACTGTACATGCACACAGTCACATATTACTGTCACATGCAGGTCACCAACAGACACACTCAGCACTTCTCCATGTCCCAGCTAGCCAGCACCCCTTCCTGACTCACACACATGCTGTCAACTGTTTGGCACAGACTAGGCCTTTGGCACTCCCACACCATACGCAGTGCATGTGATGATACCTATGCCACATCCCTGCCATTCATACTATGAATGCAAAGACATGCAAATATGTGTCTGATGTACAGGATGACTATATTACATTGTAGATTTGTAGTGTGGTAGTGTTATGCCATGACAGTTGCTGTATGCTGGCATGTGTCATGAGTATGCATCAGACTTTGTGTACCTTTGTTGCATGATGTTAGATTGACAGTAGTGTTGCAGAATGACAGGTGTCTTACATGACTTTGCATGTTTCTGTTCCAGGGGTCTGAGTGGCTAAGCTATGGAGACTTGGCACCAATACAGCAGCACAGGATGGCATGACAGCACAGCAGACATATGACATCAGCAATGTATGGCTGTATACATGTGTAGTTACCTAGGTGCATATGTGTAGAACAGTGTGTATCAGGGACAATGGTGGCAGTCAACATAATCATGCATGCATACCCTGTGACAAGGCCTGCTACCCTTGATATGTGTTACCTGGGTGTTCTGTACATACAAATGTAGGTGATTGCAGATAGCATTTATGACTAGGTAGATGTGGGCTATTTAGGACCTGCAGCTAGTGACAGGGCAATAAAATGCATGACAGTTGCACACCCATATGGCCATCAGTGTATTACTGTATGGGAATATATTTGTACACTCTCACCCACACAGACAAACACACACACACACACACACACACACACACACACACACGCACACACACACACACAGTTGCCTTTACTGATATAAGAACCCCTGCCTATCTATTAGTATGCACTATAGCACTAAGTATGTCTTGCATGCACCACAGAGCTCATCTGTTTTAAGATTGTCAGCCAGTCCTGTTAAGATGCATGACATTAGCAGGCCTTGTAAAGGAGGCCAATTGGGAGGCTGGCAGGTAGTCATAGGGCCTTAACATGTATAAACATTGCATGAGGTAGGTGAGACAGGCGTGTGTACATTGCTTCAAGGGGATATATTTACACATGCACACACACACACACACACACACACACACACACACACACACACACACATGCACTTGTCTGTTGCGAGATTAAAACCCCTACCTATTAGTATACACTATAGCACGTATGTACTTTTTGCATGTGCCACAGAGCTTATCTGTTTTGAGATTGTCAGCCAGTGCTGTTAAGGTGGATGACATCAGCAGGCCTTGTAAAGGAGGCCAATGAGGAGGCTGGCAGGTAGTCACAGGGCCTTAAAATGTATAACCATTGCACAGAGATAGCCAAGACAGGCATGTGTACACTGCTGCAAGGGGATATATTTACACAGACACACACACACAATTACCTGCACCAAGATTAGAACTTCTACCTATCTATTAGTGTACACTGTAGCAATACATGCTTATTGCATGCGCCTTGGAGCTTATCTGTTTTGAGATTGTCAGCCAGTGCTTTTAAGGTGGATGACATCAGCAGGTATTGATAGGGAGGCCAATGTTCAAAAGGACACTAGTCAGAAGGCTATAAAATGATTGACCATTTCACAGACATAGTCCAGTTGGGTATGTATATACTGCTGTATAAGGGAAATATCTACACACACACACACACACACACACACACACACACACACACACACACACACACACACACACACACACACACACAAAAACACGCAAGGTGGCTGATGTGATATTAGAACCCCTACCTACCAACTTACTATTACAAACTATAGCTCACAATACTTATTGCACGTGCCAATAGTACATGTGGCTGCAGCCTTAGTACTTGTGGGCTACACAAAGTGGCCTTGTATTACACAGCATGTGTGGCCTGCAGAGTGAACCTGCTTTATGCTGTTACTGTATCTACTGTCCTAGCAGTGGGGTACCTGTTAATACCCCTGCTATGTGTCTACAGTTACCAGTATTGCCATTTCTGACCAGTTGCCTTTTGTTAGGTGGACAATTGGCCAGTGACAATATGGCCTGTCCAAGTCCTGCATTGAAGCCATTGCACATTACACCACCTGCTCACCATTGTCTCCCTACAGGGTGACATTCCATAGGCACAGTTTTTTTTGGTTGGGTGGATTATGTCATTATGCGGCCTTAGTCTGTTTACAACAGACAACTGTTCTGTGTGTAGGTGCAGATAACCCCAGCATTCTGCATGTAGGTGTGCACATTCGTACATCCCCATGCACATATACACATGTATATATATATATATATATATATATATATATATATATATATATATATATATATATATATATATATATATATATATATATATATATATATATTTATGGTTCTAGGTCATAAGATCGACAGCCACTCTCACCGACAACAAAAACATCGACACCACATTATCGACAAACCATAAACACGACACCTCACATGCCCGACAAACAAGTAACCGACGGTCCACAAACACGAAACCCCACACACTGCACACACCACAATAACAACAATCAACTAACAAAACACATCCCTTATCCAAACACCACACACAGAACACAAGCACACCAAAATCCTCACAAACCCACACTAAACCTCACACACACAACTATGTCCAACCCTAACCCAAACCCTTACCCTAAGGTCCGTCACTATCGCACACTCAGCTAACCCGCGCCCTAACCCTAACTCACTTAACCCACCCCTAACCCAAAAATACCACTACCGACACTTTCATAACCGCCCTAACCCTAACTCACTTAACCCGCCCTAACCCAAAACTGCCATTACCGCACTTACCTAACCCGCCTAACCCTAACTCACTTAACCGCCTAACCCAAAAATACCACTACCGCACACTTACCCAACCCGCGCCCTAACCCTAACTCACTTAACCCACCCCTATCCCCACAGACTGTCACTATCCACACTTACCTTAGTCGCACCCTAACGTCCGTCACCACCGCATACTCACACAGCCTTCTTTCCAACTCACTATCCCTGGCATCGGAGTTTTCATCCGTAGCGTCGGTCTTCCGAGTGTCAATCATCTGGCACCCGCTCATGCGTTGTCGGTTATCTCAGCTGTCGATCTTCTAACCTACACCCATATTTATATATATATATATATATATATATATATATATATATATATATATATATATATATATAGATATGGACATAAATATATATATCCATATCTATATCTATCTATATATATATATATATATATATATATATATATATATATATATGAAAAATAAAAGGCAGCTGTTGAAAGACAAAAGCAACGCTTGGTAGGTGGCAAATCCTTTATAAGCAGAAAACTCGAAATCCAGAAAAATACAGACAATATTCATCCAAGATAAAACAGTGCTTGCAAACACAGCAGTATTAAGCGCTTTTGTCTGGTAGATGACTTCCTCAGAATACAAAATACTGAAATTAGCACCTGTTTAAATACATTGCTTACCCAATCACAAATAAGCTGACATCATTTCCCTCATTAACAAGGCTGCAAATACTTAATGCAAGCCAAATATAAAGCAATAATACATATAAAAAGTTTAAAACATCCCTAAACAATATATATAACTAAATAAAAAACATAGATTTTAATTTCAACAGAGAAGATAAAGAAATTATATCATTTAACCCAGTAGCATGATAAGCATCAAGCCTAATTTGCCATTTGAGTTCTACAAATTCCAAATACTCATTCAAGGGTCCTCCACGAGGTCCCAGATCTACCTGTTCCAAAATAAAGAACAGGAAGGAATGGGTAGGTTCACTAAACAAAAGTTTATGTAGTACATTCTTTTCATTTTTGTTTCTGATATCGTATAAATTTTGATAAATCCTTAATCTTAGGGCATTCTTAGTTTTACCTACATAGAAACTTGCACAGAATCTACACAAGGCCAAATACACAACCCCTTTAGTGTAACAGTACATCCTTTTTGAATTGGAAATATATCCAAAGTTTTTGAGCTTGATTTTTTCTCTGTCTATAACATAAGGGCATTGGGCACACCTCCCACACTTAAAGGTACCACCATTGTGGAGGTCAAATGTTTGCCTTTCAAACAGTCTTTTAAGGGAAGTGTCTCTTTTGTAAACCACTTGCGGTTCAATACCAAATTTCCCTGATAATTCAGGATCAACATCAAATATTTTCCAATATTTGGAAATAATGTTTTTAATGTCATAAAAAATGGATGTGTAAGTAAGAGTAAGCACCCGTCCAAAATTTAAAGGTTTACAGTCATTATGACCTTTGGTGGACACCTGCCCTAGTAGTGCAAGAAAATGACCATTCATTCTTTTAGTCTTAACTTAATTAAAAATATCTATGACAAAGGTTTCAGGGTACCCCCTCTTACAAAACATGTTTTTTAATGTTTCACATTCACTAAGAAAATCCGCAAAGTCAGACACCATTCTGGCCAGTCTTACATATTGGCCCTTAACTAGGGCTTTTTTCTGGTGCAATGGGTGTGCGCTTGTATAATGCAATAGTGAATTGGAATAGGTAGGTTTCCTATATAGTTGTGAAACAAAACAATTGTGTTCAAAGTCTTTCTTGATGGTAACATCTAAGTAATTAATCAGTTCTACATTGCTATTCATAGTAAACTTAAGAAAATTTGTAGTTACATTAATATAGGTGAAGAACCTCTTCAGGTCGTCCTCACTATCTTTCCAGAACAGGACTATATCATCTAGGTATCGCCCATACAATACCCATGAAGTCCTAAATTCCGAGTTGGTAACAAACAGGTCCTCCCATTGTGCCAAGACAATGTTGGCAAACACTGGAGCACAGCACGCACCCATTGCAACACCCTGTTTTTGCTTAAAAAGATGCCCTTCAAAGGTCACAAAATTATTCTCTAATATTATTTCCATACATGTTCGTAAAGTCAGAATGGTGTTATGATTAAGTGTTGAATTGGCACATAAATAATCATAAAACCATTCAAGGCCAATTTGATGTGGAATAACCGAAAAGAGATCACAAACATCAATAGTGACTAATATGTTACTATCAAAAAACATGTCCTGTTTAACTTTAGTAAGAAATTCCCATGAGTCCCTAATCACAAGACTACGTGAATCTACAATGTTTTTGGTCATACTGTCAATGAACTTAGCAATACTATAAGTTTTTGAGGCTTTTGCATCCACAATTGGTCTTAATGGTGGGTTTTCTAAGGATTTATGAATTTTTGGTATGCCAAAAATTGTGGGTATTTTAGGATGGCTTGTAAGCATATAATTATGAGTTTCTAAGGTAATTTTCCCATTTAATAACAGCTGTTCCAATTCCAGGTCAATATTACGATATGCTGTATTAATCTCATTTCGTGAGACCTCAAGATAGACATCACTATACAGAAGTTCCATCATCCTGCTGTTATAATCAACCACATTCATAATTACCATGCCCCTGCCTTTATCAGGTTTCATTATTCTTATGTCACAATGCCCTAAAATTTCACTTAATAGTTTTTTCTCATCACAGTCCAAGTTAGCTTGACCAGGCTTTTTATACTTGTTCACTAATAAGTTCCTGATATCAGCTTCACATAGATTCTCAAACAGTTGTTCTAGGGGGTGTGATGGGGGTAAAAAAATACTAGGCCTACGTATATCCAAATGGCCAGTAATAGTTTTGTTATCGTGAAAATGTAAGGCCAAAGTAAGTTTTCTTGTAAATAATTTAAGTTGTATAATAGAGTCAGTAAGTGTCCCTTCCTTAATAGGAACAAAATTAAAACCCTTAGATAATAACTCGGTCCACCTGGTTTCAGCTCAGACCTGGCTGTAGTTATAAATGTTAAAATCACAGATATTATTGCTAATAACATTAAGTACCAGACCACTATTGTTATCATTGTCAAAATTGTTGTCAGGGTTTATCTCCTGTATGAACCCCATCTCTCCCTCCAGGAACCCATCCCAGGGTTGTTGCCATTCTTGTAGTAATCTTGCCTCCCCTGTCTCTGGTTCTGTAACCTCTCCGACCTCCGTAAAGGAGGTTGCTCTAAAGGGGAAACATTTCCACTATTGCCTTGTGCATGCTCTTCAATTTCATTGTCCTCAGTACAAGAAATATTAACAGAAAAACTTTGTTGTCCCCTCGGTGGATATGGATATGTCTACCATTCTCATAGTCCACCTTATCCCTTAATAATTTCCTTTCCTTCCTAGTCTTTAATTCAATTAGTTCGGTGTCAACATGATTAAACACAGCATTAAAGTTATTACGTGTCATTTCAAACAACAAGTCATTTTTAATGCTGAAATCTAAAGTGTTAATTTTACTTAATAACAATGACATTTTACGGTTATTGTCAGATATCAAAATTTGAAGCAATTCACACCCTTGCCTGTTAGAAAATTGTAGAAGTTCTTTATGAAGGTGTGAGTCCTTTTCCAGTCCAGTGGGAAATTTCCATAAACGGAGCCCCTTAGGCACCTGCTCTCTTTTGGTACACTCAGTTAAGTATTCATTTTCCAGTTGCAATTTTTTATATTTCAGAAGTAGCCCTCTAAAACTGGAACTTTGTTGATCCAATGAACCTGGGTTAACATGATTATTACTAAAGTTAGAAACTCGATTAAAACCAATTTCGGTTTTAAGCCATTGCTCAACCGATACATTAATAGTCACTTCCTGCCTATCGACAGAAACATTCTGAGCCTGTGTGTTACAGCTAAAACCATTGGTGTTACCACAAACTAAGTCAATTTCCTGGTTGCTGTGAAGGCCAGTTCTTTGGGTTGGTGTAATAGGCAAATCACTAGTCTCTTAATTGACTTAGTTTGTGGTAACACCAATGGTTTTAGCTGTAACACACAGGCTCAGAATGTTTCTGTCGATAGGCAGGAAGTGACTATTAATGTATCGGTTGAGCAATGGCTTAAAACCAAAATTGGTTTTAATCGAGTTTCTAACTTTAGTAATAATTATGTTAACCCAGGTACATTGGATCAACAAATTTCCAGTTTTAGAGGGCTACTTCTGAAATATAAAAAATTGTAACTGGAAAATGAATACTTAACTGAGTGTACCAAAAGAGAGCAGGTGCCTCAGGGGCTCCATTTATGGAAATTTCCCACTGGACTGGAAAAGGACTCACACCTTCATAAAGAACTTCTACAATTTTTTAACAGGCAAGGGTATGAATTGCTTCAAATTTTGATATCTGACAATAACCGTAATATGTCATTGTTATTAAGGGAGATTAACACTTTAGATTTAAGCATTAAAAATGACTTGTTGTTTGAAATGAAACGTAATAACTTTAATGCTGTGTTTAATCATGTTGACACCGAACTAACTGAATTAAAGACTAGGAAGGAAAGGAAATTATTAAGGGATAAGGTGGACTATGAGAATGGTAGAGCATATCCAGATCCACCGAGGGGACAACAAAGTTTTTCTGTTAATATTTCTTGTACTGAGGACAATGAAATTGAAGAGCATGCACAAGGCAATAGTGGAAATGTTTCCCCTTTAGAGCAACCTCCTTTACGGAGGTCAGAGAGGTTACAAAACTAGAGACAGGGGAGGCAGGATTACTACAGGAATGGCAACAACCCTGGGATGGGTTCCTGGAGGGAGAGATGGGGTTCATACAGGAGATAAACCCTGACAACAATTTTGACAATGATAACAATAGTGGTCTGGTACTTAATGTTATTAGCAATAATAACTGTGATTTTAACATTTATAACTACAGCCAGGTCCGAGTTGACACCAGGTGGGCCGAGTTATTATCTAAGGGCTTTAATTTTGTTCCTATTAAGGAAGGGATGCTTACTGACTCTATTATACAACTTAAATTATTTACAAGAAAACTTAATTTGGCCTTACATTTTCACGATAACAATACTATTACTGGCCATTTGGATACACGTAGGCCTAGTATTTTTTTACCCCCATCACACCCCTAGTACAACTGTTTGAGAATCTATGTGAAGCTGATATCAGGAACTTATTAGTGAACAAGTATAAAAAACCTGGTCGAGCTAACTTGGACTGTGATGAGAAAAAACTATTAAGTGAAATTTTAGAGCATCGTGACATAAGAATAATGAAACCTGATAAAGGCGGGGGCATGGTAATTATGAATGTGGTTGATTATAACAGCAGGATGATGGAACTTCTGTATAGTGATGTCTATCTTGAGGTCTCACGAAATGAGATTAATATAGCATATCGTAATATTGACCTGGAATTGGAACAGCTGTTATTAAATGGGAAAATTACCTTAGAAACTCATAATTATATGCTTATAAGCCATCCTAAAATACCCACAATTTTTGGCATACCAAAAATTCATAAATCCTTAGAAAACCCACCATTAAGACCAATTGTGGATGCAAAAGCCTCAAAAACTTATAGTATTGCTAAGTTCATTGACAGTATGACCAAAAACATTCTAGATTCACGTAGTCTTGTGATTAGGGACTCATGGGACTTTCTTACTAAAGTTAAACAGGACATGTTTTTTGATAGTAACATATTAGTCACTATTGATGTTTGTGATCTCTTTTCAGTTATTCCACATCAAATTGGCCTTGAATGGTTTTATGATTATTTATGTGCCAATTCAACACTTAATCATAACACCATTCTGACTTTACGAACATGTATGGAAATAATATTAGAGAATAATTTTGTGACCTTTGAAGGGCATCTTTTTAAGCAAAAACAGGGTGTTGCAATGGGTGTGTGCTGTGCTCCAGTGTTTGCCAACATTGTCTTGGCACAATGGGAGGACCTGTTTGTTACCATCTCGGAATTTAGGACTTCATGGGTATTGTATGAGTGATACCTAGATGATATAGTCCTGTTCTGGAAAGATAGTGAGGACGACCTGAAGTGGTTCTTCACCTATATTAATGGAACTACAAGTTTTCTTATGTTTACTATGAATAGTAATGTAGAACTGATTAATTACTTAGATGTTACCATCAAGAAAGACTTTGAACACAATTGTTTTGTTTCACAACTATATAGGAAACCTACCTATTCAAATTCACTATTGCATTATACAAGCGCACACCCATTGCACCAGAAAAAAGCCCTAGTTAAGGGCCAATATGTAAGACTGGTCAGAATGGTGTCTGACTTTGCGGATTTTCTTAGTGAATGTGAAACATTAAAAAACATGTTTTGTAAGAGGGGGTACCCTGAAACCTTTGTCATAGATATTTTTAATGAAGTTAAGACTAAAAGAATGAATGGTCATTTTCTTGCACTACTAGGGCAGGTGTCCACCAAAAGTCATAATGACTGTAAACCTTTAAATTTTGGACGGGTGCTTACTCTTACTTACACATCCAATTTTTATGACATTAAAAACATTATTTCCAAATATTGGAAAATATTTGATGTTGACCCGGAATTATCAGAGAAATTTGGTATTGAACCGCAAGTGGTTTACAAAAGAGACACTTCCCTTAAAAGACTGTTTGAAAGGCAAAAATTTGACATCCACAATGGTGGTACCTTTAAGTGTGGGAGGTGTGCTCAATGCCCTTATGTTATAGACAGAGAAAAAATCAAGCTCAAAAACTTTGGATGTATTTCCAATTCAAAAAGGATGTACTGTTACACTAAAGGGGTTGTGTATTTGGCCCTGTGTAGATTCTGTGCAAGTTTCTATGTAGGTAAAACTAAGAATACCCTAAGGTTAAGGATTTATCAACATTTATATGATATCAGAAACAAAAATGAAAAGAATGTACTACATAAACATTTGTTTAGTGAACCTACCCATTCCTTCCTGTTCTTTATTTTGGAACAGGTAGATCTGGGACCTCGTGGAGGACCCTTGAATGAGTATTTGGAATTTGTAGAACTCAAATGGCAAATTAGGCTTGATGCTTATCATGCTCCTGGGTTAAATGATAGAATTTCTTTATCTTCTCTGTTGAAATTAAAATCTATGTTTTTTATTTAGTTATATATATTGTTTAGGGATGTTTTAAACTTTTTATATGTATTATTGTTTTATATTTGGCTTGCATTAAGTATTTGCAGCCTTGTTAATGAGGGAAATGATGTCAGCTTATTTGTGATTGGATAAGCAATGTATTTAAACAGGTGCTAATTTCAGTATTTTGTATTCTGAGGAAGTCATCTACCAGACAAAAGCGCTTAATACTGCTGTGTTTGCAAGCACTGTTTTATCTTGGATGAATATTGTCTGTATTCTTCTGGATTTCGAGTTTTCTGCTTATAAAGGATTTGCCACCTACCAAGCGTCGCTTTTGTCTTGCAACAGCTGCCTTTTATTTTTCATTGCTTGTAAGACTCTACCTGTTCTCCATATATCTATATCTGTATCTATCTATCTATATATATATATATATATATATATATATATATATATATATATATATATATATTTATATATATATTTATATATATATATATATATAAAATAGAGATGTCATCTTAGGTGTAGCTGTGTCTGTGTGCGTTATGTAACTGTGTTAAATGCATATATGTGGAGGGTGTACATCGCTCTACACATTTATGTAGCTCTGTATGTGTATATATATATATATATATATATATATGTGTGTGTGTGTGTGTGTGTGTGTGTGTGTGTGTGTGTGTGTGTGCATGTGTGTGTTACCTATATGCATATATTTATATATGTGTGTGTGCCACATACTGATAGAGTAATCATGTGTGAGGGGGCTAGGGAGAGACAGATAAGTATACATAGCTGTATGTATTCACAGACATATTTTCACACATCAGTTCTATAGGCAGATGAGGCATCAGACATGGGCTCAAGTTAGCTAAGTGTAGGAGCATGCCCAGTGTGACTGTCTGTAGTTACAAGGTGAGTCCAGGCCAGACATAACTGTACTCCAGTCCGGGATTTTGTGTTCTGCAGCCAGTTGGCTGCTGCACCTGATTCAACAGTCCCGATATTTTGCCCAAGGCATTCCCCAGCTGTATGCTGAACGTAATATATTGACTCAAACCTATCAACTGTACAGATTGCAATAGATTGTACAGAGTTTTACATCATATATATATATATATATATATATATATATATATATATATATATATATATACATATATATATATATATATATGGTACGTTTTATATATCATTGTAATTTCCTGGTACATCAGTGACAAATCATTATAGACTGACATTAGGAAATGACAGACATTTGAGTTACTGACTCCATACACACAAGGAAACCCATGCTACTGCACAACCTATTATTCTCTGAACCTTTTACATTTGTCAGGCCAGTAGTTAATCTTTCTCCTTACATTTGGGTCTTTGTCCCACTGCTGTTCATGGCTTTGTCCAGATTTCCTGCTCTAAGTGGTTGTAGACATGATGTGACTGGGGTACATGATGTAACACCACACACAAGGTGACAGTCTTCACACCTCTCAATGTAGATGTTTTAACAGGATGTCCAGCATTCTGCCCCATATGTCTGCTCTGTTCCTCATACAGTTGTGTTTTCTGGTAATATACTACTAAATGGAGCAGTGAGTTGTTGTATTTAATGACACAGTTACGTGATGGCCTTTACATTCTACTGTTATACTCGCCACCTTCTTGGTTACTTAGAGCATGTATAATGTCTGTAGCTTTGGCCCTCTGTCCCTCCATTGTCTCTGGCTTTGTCCAGATTTCTTGCAGTAACAGATTGGGGGATATTGACAGTCTGTGGGACTCCTACCACAAGAGTACCTCATATGCAAAAGTTGTAGGTCAGCCAGCTTCAAACCATGAACACCATCAAGCATACAAATGTACTTAGCCCACTAAGCCACACCAGTCACCAGAAAGTGAGGTTTAATTCCTCACACTATCAGCAGCAGACATGCATACACTTTGACCGCTGCATATTGTGGAAAATAGAACATGTAGCCACGTTGTTTGGGACAGCCCTGGGATTGTGTGATCTGCTGATTTATCCATGTAAACATACTCTTACTGCAGTTGTGTGGGAACACTGATGTTGGGGGTAGGGGACTTTAGCATTGTCAAGCGTCTGTCTGTCCTATGACCCTGCTGTTTGGCATTTCCCTTGCATACTGCAGTGGGTTTTGCTGCCTTGTGGCCTAATGCATATTATGGGACAGTCAGTATTGGACAGAGAACCTGTTGTCCCACATAGCTGTTAGTTCTCTGCAAGTAGCCCAGTAGCCCAGTCTTTTCCCTTGCATGCATGCAGTAGGTCCATGCATATGCTACCATAGTCTAGTACCCCTTACATTCGTTGTAAAAGAGAGTGACCTACCTTGTGAATACAGCAATTGAGATACCTGTGTTGCAGAGCTGACTCTGATGCACGCAATACACATCCAATACATAGTAAGGTACAGGTTGAGTGTTGTGGCTGGCATCCTTTTTACTATGTATATGAGTCGGAGTAAGGCATCCGTCCCTAGGACCCTAGGTTGTCAGTGCATATGCTGTGCATTGCCTCTTTGCCAAGGCCAGGGCATACTGGGCACACCTACTTCCGCCTACCGGGACAGCCTCAGGAGGTTCCTCTTCCAAGTCCTCCTGTGGGTGTGGCTGTTGGGACCTTGGCACTGGTGGGGGGCTGTGTGTCCCTTCCCTGTGATGATCCTGCCACAGCTGTTTCCGCAGGATCATATTGTGTAGCATGGCACATATGAACATCTGTACACATGTGGCTGCAGAGTACTGCAGGGCTCCACCAGATATATTGAGGCACTGGAACCATGACTTGAGCAGCCCAAATACATGGTCTATGATGTTCCTAGTTGGTGCATGTGCCTCATTATGGCATTCTTCAGTAGGTGTGTGTGCATTTCTGATGGGTGTCATCATCCATAGTTCTACTGCATATCCACCATCCCCCAGTAGATGGCTGTGCGGGATGTCCCCCCTGGCAAACATCTGGTACAGCTGTGATGCATGGCAAATATGGGAGTCATGATAACTGCCAGGGCTACCAGCACATGCATTCATTGCACATGACCTGGCAGTTGGTGGAGTGATACCCTTTGTGGTTGACGTAGACTCTACCTTCCTCATCGGGCAGTGCTTTGATGTTTACATGAGTGCAGTCTATGGCACACAGTACCTCAGGGTAGTTTGCCACATGGTATAAGAGAAGCATACTGCTGGCTCTCTCCTCAGGGGTGCAGGGTAAATAAATGTGCTCACTGTCATGTGTTTGCATGGCAGCTAGGAACTGGTGGTGTCCCCTGGATGCTGATGCCTGTGAGACACCCATCATATCCCCACTTGGTCTTTGAAAAGTACCTGTAGCTAGTATTCTAAGGGCTACACGTGCCTTTGTTTCCACTGGGATGGATTCCCTTTTGTTGGCTGTGGGCCTGAGTTGAGGGTGGCAGAGCTCGGTGAGTTCTTGTCGTATGTCCCTGTCCACCCTGTAGCGCTGTACAATTTCCAGCTCATGTAGCTCCTGGAAGGTTACCCTGGGCCTGAACACTCTTCTCCTTCTCTGCCTAGGGCTATTGTTAGCAGCAGCAGCAGCAGCACTGACCTCAGCATCTTGCCCATACAGATGTAGCAGAGCAGCAGCAGCCCTTAGCATTCCTTCAGTTAAAATTTCCAAGTCAATACTCCAGTGGTGCAGAGTATGGGGGAAAAAAATCAGATTGTAGGGTGTATGCATAATTTATAGTGGTCTGCTGCAGATGCAGCCTGTTTGATTTGCTAACTCTGATGCATGCATTCCACCTGCCAAGTACATCAGTGAGGGATTTGAATGACCTAGTGTAAGTGGAAAAGGGGTTATCAGTAATTTATACATGATTGGCTTTCACAGGCTATTTCCTTTTTTTAACTGCCTTTCCTAATAAGCACAGTGGCATGATTCACACACATGCTCAAACCAGCTAAAACAAGCACCCTGATGCTAAACAAAGCTTAGCAGTACTGGACACACAGCCCCCTACATAGCTGAGAGGTGCTCCGAGCAAACAGGCACTGCTTCGCTCCAATCTGCTTAAACATAGTGACACACCCCATTTTGATGTCAGCTAGCTCTCCTGTGGACACCAACACAGTTCTGAAGCTACATAAATTTTATCTGAGGACAAGGTAACCCATTTTTGCTATTCATTAACCCAAGCTCATTTGCATACAGATCCATGCACATAACCTGGATGCTGCACTATTCCAGGGCCTGCCTCCTTAGCAACCACAGAATTCTTCCATTGTACATACTCCATTCAGGGCCCTATAATGCATTATTGTCACATATTTCTTATTTTTCTTTTTTAAACATTTAATTATTTTTTGTTTGCATAACGGCATGTTTGCGGGTTGCTGCACGCCTGCAAACATAATATGGGTATTAAAATAAAATAATTATTTTAATAACATTTTGGACACACAGAGCATTGTTTTGCACATATAAGTGTCTACTGTGCTATTTCTGACCTTCTAACTGGGCTTTTACAGCCCCTGTTTACTTTTTAATTTCTTGTACATGGAAGCTTTCTGTCTACACTCCAGACACCAACACGAGATCTGCACGACTGCCTATCTGCTTGCTGAATCACTCTACACCCTTATTTGCATGCAATTCACCTACTTATGAGGTGATTTGCATCCCACGGACACTTCCGTGTTGGCATACTCATGCACGCCCCACAGCTCTGTTTACTGGATCACATGGCTGCTTACTTCCATGTAAGCTCTGTGCCACTATGCCTACATGGAAAATGGCTATGTGTAGGCTTTATTGAATTCCTCCCTGCATCTTTCATTCTCTAGATAATAGTGATTTAACTGCATGTGTTAGAAGGATGGATTTCCTTTTTTATCACTGGAACATTTGAAAGTTTTTTCAGCTACAGTGTTTTCTTACCTCAATAATCTGCTCACAAGAGTTATGACCTGAAGGTCATGCAGAATAAATGTGAGCATTTATATGCACACTGTATTGGAGTATCATCTGTTAAGAACCATGCAGACCTAGGTTATGACTGACAGGAAGCTCCATACTGAAGTTTAAAGAGAAAGTTCCTGATTTTCCTACTAAACATAGGCTACAACAATGGCATTACCAACAACAGACATTATTTATTCAAAAGCACTTGATTCATCTCTACATTTACAGTGTTTTTATAAGATATATCAGAACATTGAGAAAATTACTACTTTAGGCTTATTATTATTTGCAAGTGCCATTACATAATTTGGACATGTGATAAAGTAAATGGTTGGTTGGATTTTACCATACCAGTTATAAACTACACTTTATGTATTTTGCATCATCATGACTATTGATAATTAAAAGTTTCCATAAAAATTCTGCATCAGCTTAGGCTGAACATGTATGTAGAAATCCCCGCAATAGAATTATCAACTTCCAGGGAAAAAATATGGAAATTATTACTCCTGCTTACATGTTTTCCTTATTAGAAATATTTCTTCAGGTAAATGCTCTGCACAAGTCTATCTGTATTTATTTATGGGACCAAACTATATTGTGGAATAAGCTCTTCAAATATTAGGCATTGACTTGCCCATCGATGCCTGATATCTACAGTGTCCTGTTATATAGAAACATAATGTTTATTCTGGAAGTTTGTATCATACGATTTTGATTTGTAGCTACTTCGGTAGATAAGTAGCACAACCTTCACTCATACAATATTAGCATAGTATGCCATTTATTAAAGGGAAATAACTTCCATTGGTCTTTTGTAGATATCAGGATTGAGTCTTGTAATAACCATATAATTCTCCTTTAAACTTTGACTATAAACAGAGAAGAAATAAATCTTCTCAGCCTACGTTTATATAATTTGTAACACTTTTTTTTAGCAAAATTACTATACACAGATAATACATACACATGCACGTGCATGTCCGCACGAACACACACAGACACACACATAATATGTATGTGGATGCATATGGGTGCCATGTGTTTGGTCAACATCTAGAAGTGTGGGGTTGTTTCTTCAAATGTCCTCTTTACAAACAGACATTTTGTCAGATGTCTGCTCTGCCGAAAATGGTATGTAGAATGTATGCTGTGTGTGTGTGTGTGTGTGTGTGTGTGTGTGTGTGTGTGTGTGTGTGTGTGTGTGTGTGTGTGTGTGTGTGTGTGTACATGAATATATGTGGGTTAGGGTTGCAGTAACTGTTAGGTAAGGGGATAAATTAAGTGAGCATTTAGAGTTATGGAGTTATGGTTAGGGTTAGGTTAGGGTATATATTTAGTGTGTGTTTCTATTTGTGTGTTTTTGGTGACTGTTCAAGCTGTCTTGTATATTGGTAGTGTTATGGGAAGTGAAGCCCTCATGCCCACCTTATTAATACATGCTAACCCTAATCCTAACCCTGCCCCTAGTCCCAAAGTGCATCTGAACTTAAAAAAAGTCCCTTCCCATAACACTACCTCTCTTCAGACAAAGTTGAATTGAATGTGGTCGGGTTATGGAGTAGTGCACTGGAAAAGGAAATTTGTTTCCTTTTCTAATGTATTGAGTGTCGATGTGTTTGTATGCGGTATGAGTGTTTGGCATGTTGTGGTGCATGTTTTATATTTTGACCATGGAATCAGATGAATACGTGTGTGTGTGTGTGTGTGTGTGTGTGTGTGTGTGTGTGTGTGTGTGTGTGTGTGTGTATTTGTCCACATGTATCTGTAGGAGCATGAATGTAGTCAGATGAATGTGTGTGTGTGTGTGTGTGTGTGTGTGTGTGTGTGTGTGTGTGTGTGTGTGTGTGTGTGTGTGTGTGTCTGTGCGCGCACACGGGCATCTCTGTAGGAGCATGAATGGAGTCAGATGAATGTGTGTATATATCTGCCTGGGTGGTTCTATGGGGGGTTATGTAAGGGGCTGACTGTGTGTTGGAGCATGCATGTGGGTGAATGGCTGAGTGTGGGGTTGTATGATGTTGAATGAATGTGTTGTGTGCATATGTGTGAATGGTTGAGAGAGTGCGCACGAATCTCTGAATTATTGTGTGTGTGCGTGTGTGCGTGTGCATGTGTGTGTGTGTGTATGTGTGTGTGTGTGTGTGTGTGTGTGTGTGTGTGTGTGTGTGTGTGTGTGTGTGTGTGTGTGTGTGTGTGTGTGTGAGTGTGGGGGTACCTGTGCTGGTGCAATGTATGGTCCACCAGTGTAAACATTCCTGCTTTCATAGGTCTGACAGCACTAATGCTAAAAAATGTGATACGGAGGCATGCAAATAAGCCAATAATGAGGGCTTCCTAATTGCATCTAAAGCTATTTCTAAATTGCATTTTTCATGGACTACATAAACTGCAATTACATGTACACTAGGGAATTTTTTTGAATACCAGGATTTGTTCTGAGAATGCTTCAGAATACTTCCTAAATCATGATGATAATTATACCTGAGTACTGTATTAAGTTGCACAAATAAATATTACCATTTTTGCTGATTTGTTTTTCTGTTAAATTAGCCTTTAAACTGTTGTGAATTGCATCACCACACTGTTAATTGTTTTGAGAACAGCACTGCCTAGAACTTTCATTTCTGTAAAATGAGGACTGCCTAATTTTTGTTTGGGAATGTTGTTTTCTTGCATAGCATTATGCAAACTATATTTTTCTTACACTTTTTTGTTAAGTTTCTACATTTTATGCACAGTAACTAAACTTAACTCATTGGTTACCTAAATAGTAAGGAAAAGAAGTTTCAGACTGAAAGATCACTGTTTTGAGTTGTGGGTAGACATTTTCTGGAAAGCAGCTTTGAAAATGATCAGATAAATCAGTAGTTATGTGCATGTATATTGAAACAGTATGATCAGAATTCTTGGTAAGAATGTAGACTGAGATTCAGTATTGAGAATTAATCTATATTTTTGGTCACTGTCCTTTTGATCTTAAGAATTACTGAGCTACATTTTGGCATTTGTCCTGCACATATGCAAACTGGCTAACACTGGACCAGCACATTTTCACTTGTGGGATACTTATGTGCATAGGGTAAAAGCCAGGTTTCATAAACTGCTGTTAATGTGGGCACAATGGATTGTTTGAAATGCACCTACATCTGTGGATATGGTGTGTGTATTCCTAGACATCTCATTCAGTGTTCCCTGTGTCTGCTCCATGCTGAGCAAGTAGGGGTTTTGAAGTAGCATTTCTATGGTCTCCACCTGAAACCATTTCAGCCCAAACCCTCCTTTCTGTAGCAAAGAGTTGCCATTGACTATTTGATCTGCTTCCTGTATGAATGTCACACGTCATTTTGAATTTACTTTTTGACGCTTCTCACATCACACCTTTCCTTTATAATTAGGGGAACTAAATGAAAAGCAAAAGTTGGAGCTGGAGCACAACCGAAGACTAGTGAAAGAACAGCATCTGGAAATAAATACCCTTCGTCAGCAGCTGGCAAAAATGTCAGAACTTGTAGACAAGAAAGATGAAGAGCTGAAAACTGCAAATGTAAAAATAAAGTAAGTCTTCTTGGCTGTAAGAACCAAATGGTCAGATCAGCCTGCAGTAATCATTTCCATTTTGTAGTTCTGCTTAGTCCATATATAGCTACATTTTGTTCAGTTTAAATGTTAAAAAAAGAATCCTTTTCTCCTGAAGTCTTTTCAATGACTTCATATTTTTCCAAAGCCCGATGAATTGCTTTTTAATCAGCTTAATAGAAAAATGAGCTGCTTTGATTTTTGACATATTTGTAGTGGATAAGGAAACAGGTTTATTAACATCGGAATTGTATCTTATCATTTGATCTTCAAAAGGGACTGTAGTGGATCAACACCTAATTACATCCATAGTGGATGAAGCCCTTACTACAACCCAGGAGACTTGAGTTAATTAGGGGCTTGGGTGCATGATGGAACGTGCAGCAGAGGAGAGGAATGACTTTAAGAAAGGACAGGAATGGCATGCAGCCATAGGTGGTCATTCCTATGACTCTGGTAGGGACTGGATTCTAAGAACTGATAGTATGGTCACACTTTGTTGATATGGGGTAGTCCTGCTGTAGGTCCCAGAGAAGGTCACTGTCATAAATCATGCCTCACTGTGTGCAAACTTCCTTATGTGTGTGACACCAATACAGTATATAAGGAATGACAATCTTCAAGCCCAAACCCTTCCTTTGTTATCAGCTATTACAATTCCTCAGTTACATATTCTGCTCAGTCAACCCATTTCATCAGGCTAGCTGTGAGAACCGAGGATGTCAGCCAATGGTTACCTATATACACAGGCAGAGTAAGATTAATGGAAGGTATGGTGTCACTGGGGCATGTGGGTACACCAACCTTTAAGACAGAAGAACAAGAAAATCTGACCCAAAGCAAAAAAAAAAAAGAAAAAGAAAAAAAAAAAACACATGAGTACAACCATCTTGCACTCTCCTGCTTAGCTCCTTTGAATCTCAAATCTACATGTCTTCCACAGACTGAGGAAGTTTGTTGTGTTGAATCAAACATGCCTGTTATCACTGTATCCAAATTAAGGAGTCAGCATCATAAGGGATATGATTTTTTTTTTGTCCAAGCCAGACCTATCTAGCTCCATTCTCTGTCTATCTGTCTCTATCTCTCTCTTACAAGTCACAGCCAGCTCCTACCATAACCCTACAAATAGCCACAGCTATCTGTCCACTTTACAAGGCAAAGGTAAAAATGGAATAAATTGCCAGGTCTTTTCTTTAATATCATACATGCACATACTCACACCTGTGAACAATTTAGAGTCCTGATCCACTTACTATATGTCTTTGGAGTGTGAGAGGAAGCCATAGTGCTCAGAGAAAACCCAGGTGAACACAGGGAGAGCATGCAGACTCCATACAGGAGGCACCCCAGCTGATAACCAAATCAAAAGCTTCTTGCTGTGAGGCTGCTATACTACCTTACCTTCACCCATTTAGCTTATTTGTTCCTTTGTGGGTAGGAGTGCAGGCAGCCACAGAATAAATGAAAATCCTGTGATCCATCTCTTCTTAACCAGGGTGCCTTACTTGCCATTTTGTTCCTTCCAATGGTGAGAGATAAGTGGCAGGGAGCAGGACTTGTAGAGCAGAATCACTATAACAGCTTTCCAAGTTTCAGGCACATAGCCTATGGAGAGGCTGAGTTTGATTGTGTGGAGTGAATCCAAAAGAATGTGCTTAGTATTAACAAGGAGAAGCCTAGTATGTTGTTGGGGCCCATATATCTAGTGTTTTTGGTTTTGGTAGAGCCATTCCTGGGGAAAAGGTGCAAAAGGGCCTGCTGCACTGAGTGCAGGCTGTCAGGGGGAGTGATTGGCAAGTTTTGATGTGGGAATACAGTACCAGGATTGATTTCTGAAGCCATGATGTGGGAATACATTACCAGGATTGATTTCTGAAGCCATGAAGATATCATGGCTTCAGAAATCAATGACAATACTTAATTTGCAGTCCTTGATTAATCAGTTTCCGTGTGGTCATTTAACTGTAACAAGCTGCTTGCTTCTTACACATAACAAGTAACTTGCTACAATTTCAGAAATTATTTTTTTTTTCTTTTTTGCTTCACAAGTGAAAGCTGAGGGGCCAGCAGTTCAGGGAACAGCACAATGCATCAGTTGAGCTACCTACAGTTGTGTGTGTGAGAGAATCTGAGCAGAAATAACAGGGTACATTTTGGGGGACAAAATGGTAGACATAGTGGTGAGTGTCATGGGAGAAACTAGTGCTAAATGTATTGAATGGGATATTGGCAACTGTCTCAGGGATAGAATACGAGGTACCTTTCAAAATCATCTCTGCAGTGGTAATATTTAATTTGTAGTTTGCTTTGTAATTTCTAATAACACATTTAAGAACTTTACTAACCATCTTAGATTGTTCTTATTATGGGGAGAAAGTGATTTATTCTGTAATGCAAGTACATCTTTCAGTTTTGTTGCAAAGTTTGTTTATTCTGTGACTCCCACCATAAGGGCTTCTTATTGAAATGCTCACTATACTTATAACAGACAAGGACAGAGGCCTCAGTGCAGGTGCATAAGTTAGAGTAGAAATATATAATATATGCAATAGATGTGGCAAGATGGATAGAGCTTTTGAATTTTCTCACATCACTAGTAAATAACAGGAGGCAGGCTGTACTGAAGTCTCTGAAAACAGTATGCGTAGATATCATTCTAGGGCTAGTTCTGAGTGGAAAGATGATAGTGTAGTAGTCCAATTTGATCTGACGAGGATGATACAACAGGTGAATAGCATGCTGGGGCAATATTTGTGAGAATAAGATCAAGGAGATTTAGACCTCTAATGGGGAGGAGGAAAATTTCATCCAGCATTTGGCACTGACAAAGTCTAGAAACTGATGAGCATAATAATTATTGTTCATATGCAACTCATCTGAAGGTTTAATTTAGTAAATGAATTGTCAGATTTAGGTAAGTATAATATTTTGTAGGGGACATTGATGAGGATCTGCAGATAATATTATGGTAGTTTGTCTTGTTTGTATTGATTAGGATTTCCAGGAGTTCTAGGAAGGTGCCATTATGAATTTGGTGAGAAACAGTGGTGTTAAAAGACAAAAAAGAATGTATCTTTATAGCCTCCAGAGAGTCTAAATGAATGTTAAGTGCTAAATGTGGATATAGAGGGAACTTTTGTCACACATTGAGACCACATTTCAGTAACTATGCATGTAATTTATATTTTCAAGGGATGGAAAAGCACAAGGTTGGACATTGTATTGTTTTGACTCCCAGCACTGAGCATTTCCAGTTTTATGTGAGCCTGATTAGAATTTGCTAACTGGAATGTTTAAGAGACTAACTCTGCCTAAAAAGGCACTATGGGTTAGCAGTTATTTTAGCCAATATTTGGAAGCCTTTGAGGATGAGTGTAAACCATAGCCACACACACTGATACACACTGGATCCCTCTAGAATGATACCAATTACAGAGCCAATTTTTAAAAACAGTTATTTTTTTCTCAGAACTGTGGCATCATTCTTGACAATAGGAAATCTTCTCAAGGCTAATATCTTTCTTGCCTTGAATGAATGCATGTAGAACTCAGCCATGTCTCTGTACAGTTCACTGTTGGTCCTTCATCTCTATCTGAATTGACCATGTCATCTTATTCATACTAAAGGTGGAGTGATCTAAGGGTCATAGCAGCATCACTGATCCTAGCATCATAGTGGCAGGTAACCGTCACCCTTTTCTTATTCATCCCAGTGAGAAAATCTATGTCTCTGACTATGACGTTTCCTATAACAAATACATCTAACTCTACTGTTTTCAGTACATTTATGGAGCATTATGATGGCCATTAGTGACATTATGGGTGCAAGTATTTAGCCATAATGACTCTTATCGTGGACACATGTAAAGGATATAGCTGTAGATAAGGGAGGGAGAGTGACCTTATGATGCTGAGGTTTGGGTGTACTAATACCTTGTCTTGAAAAATTTGGCAAAGATTTAATTAAAACCTCAACATAGGTAGGTTTAGTGTTATACTGCCTTAGAGTAGAGGTCTGTTGTTTACTGACATATTTCTGTGATGATGGCTTTGTCTCCATTTGAGTAAATATGTGTTTCTCACAAGTAGAATATGAGATAGGCAAGCACAGAGGGCTTTCAGTAAACTGGAGGCAGTTCTACAATTACCTCAAAATGCCAAGTGATAGCAGGCTGAGCACAGAGGAGACTAGAGCATGGTGTCTGTTGATGGCAGAAAAGACAGGAAAGGTGCAAATGGAGTTACAGGGTTGAGTATGATACAGGAGAGTAGTCCACTGTGTAGGAGGAGACAAATGACATTTGAAAGAAAAGTTGCTGGCATGGTAGTTGGAACAAGTGAATTGTTTACTAGTGTATAACAGACCAGACTAAAAAAACACTGAAAGGAGGAAGCCAATAGCAGTTTGAGTAGTAAACTACAGTAAGAGATATGGGTAGTGACGCAGGACACCATACTGGAATTCCCAGTATGCCACAGAGTACACGCTTGTGCAACCTCATAGAAAGAATCAGTTTAATAGGAACAAATAGTAAAGATGGCACAAATGTTACAACATGACTGACCAGTGAAATATTACGGCTCTATTTCCATTTATCAAAGATCCAGATTGTTGAAACCCATATGGTCAAGACCATATAGTCAACAATTCAGTAAATCAATAAATTATATGTGTATATATATCCACCACTAAGTAAAGTACTCACTAGTAGCCAGTCCACAATGAAGATAAAAAACAAGCAGTGCACCAAGGCAGAAGAAGGTAAAAACTCCAAACCACAGTATTCACTTCAAGGTTTATTCAAAGAGGATCCCAAAAGTTAGCGCTTTCACGTTGGTTCACAACGCTTCATTAGACTTCAATAAATCAATAAATTACATAAAACCAAACAGCACCTGCAAAAAACATAAACAATTATTTTAAAGGGGGTAAGCCCCTTTGCAACCCCCTACACCCATTCTAATTATCTACACCAACTCCAGGATCGCACTACAGTAGGGAAAAGGTCAAATTCCCTGATCGCCACTGTACCGCACTCTCAGAATGGTTCAAGGAACTAAACTGTCGACCATATGGTCTCGAACATATGGGTTTCAACAATCTAGTTCTTTAATGAAATGCAGTAGACCCAATATTATGCCTCACCTTAAAGCTGTCAGATTTATTAGTGAACCTTATAGTTGTGAGGAATGTTAACTTTAAAGGTACAGAATCCACCCTCAGCTCTGTTACTCTCAAAATTTACTCCGTGAAGAGGGTTCACAAAAGGACAAAAGGGACAAGAGAAGCATAGAGGTCACAAGAGGCAGTAGTGTGAAACTACCAGAAACCTAAGGATGTAATAATCTGTTTAAAGAACACACAGTGTAGATGTGTGCCATGAGCATTGCAGTTCTGAAGTAGCAATTAAATTAGAACTGTAAGGTAATAACACAGAACTAGGAGTCAAGTTAGATGGACAAGTTAGAGAAATTCTGGACACTACAATAAACAGTGGTCTAAGCAGGTAGGAGGTAGTAATCAATAGTAGCCATATCAGAAACAGATCAAGGAGGCTGGTCTACTAGGGATTAATAGAGAAAGTTTTGTTTATCTTGACTCAGTTAAACAAAACAATACAGCCAGTAATATAGTGCAGGAAATTGGTTTATAAATGTATATACATACAGTGTGATGTTCTTCTTAGGCCAGCTGGTCCAATGACTGCAGATAGAACAAGCATGTTTCATACTCTTCTTCTGATTTTGAGATGTTGGGAAGTACAGCATAAAGCTGTTCACTCAGAAAGAATACTATGGCACATGACAATTTTCAATTGAATGTCAAAAGACTTAAACAGTTAACCAGTCATGAAATACAATAGATATAAACCCACAGCAATAAACAGCCAGAAAATTATGGAAACCCTTCTTCTCACCAGGCACAAGCAACAACATCAGTCTGTACAAAACTGCTATATCATATTGCAGAGGTCTCAGCATTGAAACATCTAATCCCAGTAGATGGAAAAAAGGTGTTGCTTTCTAAAGTCATAGAACATTGGGAGAAATTAGTCAATTTCACTTGTATGTTTTGCCAAAATAACCTGTTGGTTTCATTAACAGGTAACCATAAACTGATGAAATTATCTGGTACAGTTTGCACAGAAGGCGGCGTAGTGTGCCAGTGAGATGTTGGCTGTTTTAGTGTTGTCTTGCTGTCTGTACAAAGTACATGCATTATGGTGTTTTGCTGTAGTTAGTTGGTGCCTCCATTTTAGTTTGTTGACAATTCCTGAGAGAAGCAACTTCTCTATATACCACTCTAGCTGGACGGTTCCCTATTAGACCCGCGAAGGTCCACTTATGCGAATACGGAAACGTCGACATGTATTCAGTGAACCTCAAAAACACCAATCGTCCTGAAGCACAAAATTTGAAATGTCAACTCATCATAGTTGGCCTTTCTGCAGTATAGCTCCTTAAGGTAAGTGTGCGATAGTTATGGACCTTAGGGTTAGGGTGCGGGTTAAGGTAAGTGCATACATGGTAGTATATGCAAGCTTTACTTTAGGGTTAGAAGTAGGGTTTTGTTTAGTGTATGTATGTGGTTTATTTATTTTGTTTGGGTAGGTAGTATGTAGCAGGCAGTGGTGTTGGCCAACTATGACAATTCGAGATATTGAATTTCGCGGTTTAGGACATTCAGTGTTTTCGTGGTTCACGCAATATGTGTCGCTGTTTCCATATTCGCTGAAAAGGAGTTTTGTGCTTATAATATAGACCCTAGCTGGACTGATGGAAGAGAATGAACTGACAAAAACTCTGGACCAGGACTGACAGTCAAAGTGGCATCAACATATTATTTAGCTATATAACTTCATGAGTCTCTTTATTTACTTTATTTTTTTTTATTTTTATTTTATTTGTTAGCCATGTAAGCCCACTGGATCTGTATCCCTTTTCAGGAGTGACTCAGGAGTACTGTCTGGTTAAGTGACATGCTCAGCATCACACAGCAGACAGACAGAGGCTGATGGAATCACCTAGATGACAAAAAGCAGCTTGTTAGCAGCTCATTCTTTTACTGCTCTGTACTAACTACAAGCCTCTTCCGTGACTTTGCTTATGAGAAACAGAGATTTCATTGCTGGATGTTTGGCAGTCTGTAGTCCACTGATTAACAGAAGAGCTAACCACTCAGTAGGCACCATATATTGTTTGGCATAAACATTGCCAAATATTTTATCCTTTAATGGCAAAGGATATAATGATGACATGAATGGACTCCTACATAAGTGGATACAATGAGTTTCTCAAATAGCTGCACTTTCTTATGGATTAGTTTATTTGGTGAATGTTCATAAATCTGTTCTTACTTCGAGATGTATTTCATCACATATGCATCATGCATGGCATTCCTGAAATACCCCAGCATTCTTAGCTATTTATAAATAAATTCTTAGTTGACATCAGTAATTGTAGCTTTTGATATTAAAAAATGAATGTACATAAATTTATTCTGTTGTTTTTTTACCTACATGGGAGACTATGTGCAGAATAGTTTCTTAGTAAATGCATTTTTAATATATCTTTTATCTTTGAGTTGCTGAACTCTGTGTTAGAACACAAGAACATAGCTAAACAATGTATAGTAAAAGGGTATTCATAGGTAAACATCACCTCACACCCATATATATTGTTAAAGTACAAACTGAGTAACAAATAATTTTACCTTTAGACTCAAGTCAAAATTGACACTTCAGGATTTGCAAAGTACTTGTTTATTCCTTAAACAGTGTGGGGAGACTGCCTGCTAAAATCTTTTGGATCAGTCTCAAGGAACAGAGAAATCACTTTATATCTATATCTCTATATACATTTTTATCATTTGCATGCATGCAGAATTTTGATGTTACAATACTTTTAGCAAATCAGTGTATTTTAAAATATTTTTAGCCCGCTTCCTTCTCACTTAGAGCTTCATATCACAAATATGCATTTTAAAACATGAGCCACCTGTGTTAAAATGTATTATCCTTCAGCCTTGTAACATTCAGTACTGTTCCACACTGTCTCAAAGAGAGCCTTGCAAAGACTCATCCCACAGCCGGAGAAGGCCAGAGCATAAATGTTGATTAAACTGGTTTCCACAGATACCTGTCACAATTCATTAATTTTTTGAAACTAGACTTTCCAACATAATATAATATAACATAACATCCTTTAACTCCTGCATTTACTTTGCCTTCAACTATTTGTCAGTACACTATAGTTTGCTTTCAAATGCTTTTCATTCTTTCTTTGACATAAACGTTTCATAAACATTTTATTTGACCCATTTGTGAAGAAATTGCAAGTTATAGATATAGTGAAGAATAAACATGAGAAATATTATTTTAAAATGTATATATGTGTGTGTGTGTGTGTGTGTGTGTGTGTGTGTGTGTGTGTGTGTGTGTGTGTGTGTGTATGTGTGTATATATGTGTGTATATGTGTGTATATATATATATATATATATATATATATATATATATATATATATATATGTGTGTGTGTGTGTGTGTGTGTGTGTGTGTGTGTGTGTGTTAGGGTTAGTACATGCTGAGGTTTCTTTTTTGGGGATAAACTCTTGGCTAGGCTTGTAAGGGCCCCAGGGCCATTAGCCTTGTAACCTCCTATGATCCTATAAGTAAGGATGGATGGACATGGGGAATTATATTTACATGATTTTTTTTTAACCAGAAATCTATCTTGAGCCAAATACAAGTGACTTTGCAGAAAGTAACAGAATCTGATGAGAAAGACTGATTTTAAAAACTCCATGTCATTGTTGATAAAAGTGGGATTCACAACTTTGAGTTTGCATATGATACAATGGATACTACATCTAGTTCAGTCATGTCAGAAGTTGTGATAATAAAACATGCCTGTTTCCAGATGGAATCTTATCCATACATCCACAACCCCTTTTTCCCATTTTTGCACATGTGGTTAGGGTGTCACTTCAACAGTAACAACTGTCTAGAGCCAAGGTTCACACCCAGTGATGTCAAATGCCAACTTTTACATGCCAAGTAACTTAAGATATGCAGTTTTGTAAACCAGGTGGAGATGTTATAACTGATTTAGAAAGGAAAGGTAAAGCCATGTGCTAAAGAAATATACCATACTTCTACTCCTCAATTTCAAAATGTTTACCTACAGCATACCATTTCACAGAAAGCCTATATATGACTAACATCTTTGTGGCTAAAAGCATCATCAAAAAGTAGTCCTTAGCTATCATAGGTCAGGATGAACAGGGAAGTAACCATCTTGTAGGTGACTGCATGCTGTAGCTGCCACCATTCATCCCCAGTACTACTGAAAGGCGGTTTCCAGTGCCATCTGACTACTTAGTAAGCAATAATCATAAGCAGATGGGCAATTAAGCCAATGGCTCAGAATTATTCAATAGAGTTTCTGTAGAAGGAGCAACCTGACTCCATTCCAAATACCATATTACCTCAGGTGACATAGGCTATGCTACTGATAGATCAGTTAAAGAAGGTGATGCAATCAGTGCCTGCCAACGACTTCATATCTCTTTTCCAGGTTATTTCTGAACCTCATTAGATCTCTCAGATCCAAACAAATTTACACAAATAAATTCAGGTTTGCAACATGGAAAGTATGTCTTCTATACATAGAAGAGGGATACCACATAGCAGCACTTGGCAATGTCAGTACTTACCTACATATGTCATTAAGGCCATTATCCAGAATGTAGCACAAGTTTCAGATATTTAATTATCATTTTCTTTTTTTTTTCTCTGCCATCTGAAACATGCAAAACCTTCAGAATATTTAACAAATGCTTAGCTTTTATGTTATCATATCTTTGGAAAGAAAGCATAACCATCTTTACTTTCCCAGATACTGTCCTCCTAGTGGTCCAGTCCTAGAAGTGTTATTCTAGTACATCAGTCTAGCATTCTCTTTGATGCAGTCCTTGGGATCACATGACACTACAAGAAATCATACCTGCACCCTGTAGTTTCAGTTTCCTTTCAGTCTTCTAGAAATTGTCCAGATGAAAGTCTTCCCCAAGAGATAAAGCTGGAAATTGAGAGTGTGATGTCAAAGTAGCACAAGCAACATGTCATTACAGCAAAATGGTACTCAAAGGCACTAGAGTAGATATCATCTTGAATTCTCCTGGTCCATTTCACAAAGCTTAACATGAGAAGATCATGGTGAACTCTTCTGAATATCTGGAGCCAATCATCATTTATTTTTATTTAACATTTGTTTACCGGAAAAGTCCTACTTGGAATGAAGCCAATTTTCAGTGGAGGCCCAGGGAGAAGTGCTCCAGATTCATGTCTTTGATTCCTACAGATTCCTTAGAGACAATGATTCCTCTTACCCAGCCTGTAAAGGAGAAGTTCCTGGGGTAGATGAATGCAAACAACCTACCCTAAGTGCTGTCTATACTCTCTACCAATAACTCAACAGCTGACAACAGACTGTTTGGACTGGGTTTGAGGTGCCAGCTTCAACGATATTTCTGTGCAGACCAACTGGACTCCACAGGAAATGTAGTTGCGTATCATCATTGTAGATAGTATAATTAGTGCAGGCTATGTACAAGGACCCAAGAACACAATTATGAACAGTGTTCAGACTCATAGTGGGCTCCCAGTGGGAGTGGGGGAGCATCAAAATCCATTTATGAGCCTACTGCTGTTCATACTGGTGGTGGACTCCATTAGCAAACAGTATGGAAAATAAAGATCAGCAAGGCTACTGCATGCAGATAATGTGGCATTACAAGCAGGCTCTGAACAGAAACTTCAGCAAATGATAGGGGAATGGAATGCAAAACTGAAGGCACATGGGATGAGACTGAGTACAGACAACTGTCATGGCAACCAATGGGGGAAATCAGAAGAAGATGAAAAATCAAAATGTATGGAAAATAGTAGAACCGGTTAACAGCTGAGAGTGGCAGTTGAGGAGAAGGTAAGCTTGAATGAAGGAGTGAAAGCTAGAATCAGAGGAGTGCACCCAACTGGTACACAGTGTCAGAGATAGTGAGTGACAAAAGAATGAATGCCAAAGAAGATGAAAATTAATATGTACAAAACAGTAGTGCAACCAGTACTTTTGAATGGCAGACAAACCTGAGCAGTAAAGGCAGAGCAGTTGAGTAAGCTAGAGGTGATGGAGGTGAAGTGATGGAGATGTATGATAGGATGTATGCTGTGGGACAGATGGAGAAATGACAACATAAAAGCCAAAGTCAAAGTTGCTCCAACTGCGGATAAATTCAAAGACAACAGATTGCAGTGATTCTGTCTCATGTGCAGGAAAGTAGAAGACAGTATGGTTAAGAAGATTTGGGAGAGACAAAAAGAAGGCAAGATAAAATGAAGACTTCTAGTAAACTGATGGTTGAATTGATTGAGAGAAGACCTGTGGCAGTCAGACATGGCTATTAAAGAAAACAACAGAATAGCATTGAATCAGGAAAGGTGGTGACATTTGATCCAACACCCCACCCATGTAGACATTAGGAAAACTGGGGCTGATGGTGATGATATCATTCCGAAAGTGTATAAGGTCCTAGCAACTTTTCAAGTCAATGCCCTTCTGAATTATCTTTGTGTTATTGCAGACAACAAAATAGTAATGAAGTAAATCATCAAGAATGGGGGAACAGATCCTTTCAACTCTGTGAAAACATTTTTGATTTGGTATTGTACCATTCAGTACAACTTATTTCTCAGCAGTGCTTCTCCTGGGCCTTTCAGAAAACAACTAGCAGACTCCATAAGCAGAAAAAAGAAATCTGTCTTACAAATGCAAACTAAATCCACAAGTCTTTCATGACAGTTTACAAATGTGGGGAATGCCGGAAGTGGACATATTTTAATCACAAGTGTTGACAATCAGCTAACATCTTGCTGCTTGCTTCCTTACCAGACAGTTAGGATGATGGATGCTTCTTTATTCCAATAACCTTGAACCTTACTTTAAGCCATACCTCATTCCCTGTTGTTCAGAAAATACCATTAAGAGTGAGGCAAGACAGAATCAGTCCCTTTCGTACAGCTACCCTTGACCAAGACAGGTCTGGTTCGCTCTCTGTCTTGATGAAACTAATCAGTTTTCCTCCATGTTTCATGCATCTACACAAGTCATTATTAACTTATTGATAGGGCACAGTTCTGCATCCCAATTTTAAAGCACTGAATTTCTCATCTTGGAAGATAGTATGCTGATTCAAAATAGTCAAGTCTTCTGAGAGGATCATTGTATCAATAAAGCACAGTATTTGGATTATATCCCACCTGCATTATCTTCTTTCTGATCAGAGTTTTATCTACAGTCTAATATTCCCTTTGAAGGCTTTAGCTGGTCCCATGCAAACATTCTGCGGAATCATTGCAAATGTGCAAGACACTCATATATAACCAGCAATGCCAAAAGCCTTCTTTATTTCTCTTCACTGTTTCAACTGCTTCACATCCCACAGTGATGCTGAAGTAATTTTACCTGTGTGTTGGCTCACCGTCATTCCATTTATTGCATTTCTGTAGAGAACTTCAATAAAACTTTAAATAACAAAATAATTCTGATTGTGGTAGGTTATTGCCAATATTTTTACCACAATATTCTATGTTATGACTAATTTTATTATTTTTAACTGTCTCATTAAAGATGGATAAAATGTAGCTAGAAGAAAATCAGGATAAAAATAATAAGGTTTTTAGACTTGTCAATAGTGAATAGCCAAAGGATACAAAAGGTTTCTGACCAAGAAAGCTTTTTTGACTACGGACTCTAGTGTACCTTTAGAGACTACGAGCCCTGTCCATCTACTCTGTCTGCTATATTCTTCTAAGAGGTGCTATCTGTTTTGAGCAGTGGGACTCCCTACCATTTTCAACCTCCTTTCTTGTACAAGAATAATGGTCTGTCTTAACATTTGTGCCAAAGACCTCAACCTCTACCACAAGGTCAGCAGCACAAGCTGGCATGACAGATTCATAACCTATCAAACTCACTGCCATTGCAGTTGATTTTCTCTATATGTCAAACAGAGTAAACACCCTATGCATTTCCAAAATTATACTTTACATTTGGATAACATCACAAATTCATGCCTGGAGATAGGTGCAAATAATCTTCTTACCAGGGCAACTAATATATTCTCAATACTTAGGGGTGTTATAGCTAAGCTTTTTGATGGCTCTTAAGACTTAAGCTTTGTATGTTCCTATGAACCTAAGAAATAAAGTATTCCAATATTTTTTCAGTAGGGTATTCTTTCTTAAATGGGTCTCACACAAGGAAAAGCAGTTGATTTAAAAAAAAATTCTTCTCATTGACATCAGAGATATGCAACAAGAATACCTTAACAGAACCATTTGTTCGTATATTGTTAGCCTGATGGCATAGACAAATCTATCCCTGACTACAGCACAGGTGACCCAAGTTTAATTGGCAGCTCAGATGACTGACAGAGCTAGCATGGTGGATGGTCATGCCTACCCTGGGAGATGGATCTGTGTTGGCATGGATATACTGTTCTTAAAGTCCTTGTCACCAGAATGGGTATGTGGAAGGACATGAAGGGGGCAGTCAGATCTTCAACAGATCATTCCTTATTACTTGGCCCAGCCTACAAGTGAAGAAGTCAGGACATTGAGGGTAATGCTGCCAGTTTCTGGTTCTACTGTGCTTCACAAATGCAGAGGCCCCACTTCCCCTTTCCATCTTGTGTGCAGTGGCCTCTACTGAGAGGATACCAACTGGCAACCTGTAACACTCATTTCTCATTACATTCACCAGTGAGACCCTAGCTGGGGATAGTACTGGTGTGTAGTACTGAGAGCAGAGGTTGAGAGCAAAAGAAGCAAGAACCTATTAGTTAATCATCAGCTGGGAATGCAGCAGGGAACAAAAAAAGAAAACATTGGTATGCATGTTAATGTCTTCTCTCTGAGTTCACGACAAAGCTAAAATATTCAGTTTTGGATAAGCCTCATGCTTGACCAGTCTTTTTGTCAGCCTAGGCCTCCATCTCTTCATCTGATTCAAATTATATTTAATCTAGCACACTTTGGACTATAAACACTATACTAGAAAGTGCATTAAAACAGCAGAGACCTTATCTGGTATCTTTGATGGACCAGTGACAATCTGTGGATGGTGCACAGAGATATTAATTTTTAAAGGCACCTATTAAGGTTCAAGAGGGAAAAATGAAAATAAAACAAAACATATCCGGTGATAAAGAAAATCTATAATATGAGGTATATTCATGTTCCCTCTTCTCAGGATTCTGACATGGAGAATTATTCCTCTTAGCCGTCATAGTGGCCACCAGAAATAGTCTCTTTTATGAATATAATGAATTTTGTGGGTGAATTTTTTAATTAGCCTGTGGATAATTTTCTTCAAAAAAGATAAAGAGATAATACAGCTGTCTGATTCAAAACAGACAGTGCCTCCACGTTAAAGATAGTTTCAAAGCCAATAACCAGTTACCAGATGCACAGTCTGCTGTCTCTAAGCAGTCTGACAAAATGTAGGCAGAACCTTTATATCACAGAAAAAATGTAATCCCACTACTCCTTCCTTATCAATGCTAATCAAAGTCTAAAACTGGTCTTCCTACCAACTTTGCTCTGTGATAGGGTCTCCAGTTACTAAATATGGGAAAAGTTTATGCATCTAGCACAATTGCTATTTGGGGTAGTTTGTTGCTCAGGAACTGTTACAAAATCTTCATTTTGGATCAGATAAAAAATGCAGCCTTTTCCTAGTAGTGATATTTTTTAATAAAACACAAAAACATGGTTGTTCTGTTGGTTAATGTAGGAGTTCATTCACTGAATGTGCTTTTGATGCTATTGATGCTACATCAACGGCTGCTTTGTCAGGAGTTATCCTTAGAAGACTTATTCAAGCTTAGAAAAAATCTTGCTGTGAAGATGTTAAATGCAGACTTCTGAATGCTGCTTTGATATAAGAAGCTTTCTTTTGTCTGCCAAGAAATAATATTTTCTTGAAAAGAAAGTCAACAATTAAATCCTCCTTTAAAGGCATACACAGTGTAATGCTTACAATCAATGAAAGCATTTTAAAGGAAAGCAGCCTAATAATAATCCAAACTCTACAGGAAAGACAAAAAACAATAATAAACTGCTGCTTCCCTTCTGTCCATCACCCTCCACGAATACCCTTAAGAGGCACATTTCAGAGTTATCTTTCTGCTTGTACCAGGTTACTACAGAACATCCAGAAAGTTTGTACAGTAAAATGTCTTGAAATGCAGACTTTCCAAGCTAACAACTTGCTTTTTGTCATTGTTGCTTTGCTTTCCTGCACTGTTGATTGATTCTATTCCTTTACTTATATTTTTTTATAAGTTTTCTTCTTTTTGTATGGTTGCTTGGCTGCTTGGTTTAACAGTTCATATTTTAGTATGTTTGTTTTGCACTAAAGTGGGTTAATTTTGTTTATTAGCTGGGAATGTGGATTTTGACTGATGCTGCCTGAGCTGAGGAATGTGATGGTGGCATGCTTTTGGCTTTCCTTTCATTTTTGTTTTATTATACTGATGGTGTATTTGCTTTGTTGATTCTTGTATGGATTCTTCACCGAGTATATGTTGTTCAGGCTTAGGTTTGAGGGACTGTGAAAAAATTAAAATCTCATATTGCATGTTGGTTAGGGTTTACATGTAATTCTACATGCACACTAGCTTGGTGTATTTTGGTCCTGGTAATCCACATTAGTATTATGCTATTAATGCAGACCATTGGTGATATTCATCCATGCAACCGGTGTTTATCTTTCACTTTAGATCTTTATCCTTTTAAATAAAGAAATGGCATTTCTTGAATCTAAATGGCATACAGAATGCTGATAAAAGGGAGCTTGCCCTTTTTTATAATAATCATTCATCTATAGTTTGACTAAAAAAATAAAAAACATTAAGTGAGCATTAGTTAACTTCCCCCTCAAAATAGAGATTGAATTGGTGGTAGCAGCTGTTAGGTCTAAAACAGTAACCATGAAGCACTTCTAGTTAAAGATTGTTTTCCAAATGTTACTTCTGGCATTGATAATGCCGGAAACTTTTCATGCATTACATTTAAATTGTTCAATATTTTTGTTAAGTGCTAAGGCTCCTTCCAAAAATCAGTTAATCATTATGAAAATCTCTGTCCCATTTTTCATAATTTTTATACTTTTATTTTATGGTTGTAACAGGGAACATGAATTTAGTTAATGATCCAGTAATAAAAAGTAGAGCTAGTCATACAAATCATCCTTGCTTTGAATCTTTGGGCCCTTTTCACTTACAGGATCCTTTTACATATTTGTAAACAAATATTACTGGGTTTTTTTGGCATTTGAGCATAATGACTTAATCCTCGCTTGCTAGCCATCTACCCAGTTTGCTGACAAACTCCACACCTGCTACTACCCTTCAATGGCACTGCTTTGACAGAGTAAGAAGAGGAAGTGAGATTATGATGCTGGGAGGCATATAACCCCACTTCCTAGCCTAGAACTACTTCCTGGATGTAACTGTTATGGTGTGGTGGGTAGAAAAAGTTAATCATGACTGTGCAAGGCAGACAGGATCCAGACTGCCTGCAGTGCTTTCCTCACCTCTCAACTGTACAGATTTTTGCAGAATGACCAGATTTTTGTCTCATATTTTTTATCCATATTTCCTAAAATTGTGGTTTTCTGGCAAATTAGTGGCAAGTCATTAAAGACTGAAGTTAGAAAATAACAGACATTTGAGTTTCAGACTTCATACCCTTTAAAAAGTATTGCTAATGCAAAACCTGTTATTCTATCAACTTTCTAAGTTTGTAAGAGCAATATTTAAAAAATGTCCCTATTTTTGGACCTTTGTCCCACTTTTATTTATGGCTTTGTCCAGATTTTTTGCTTTAAGAGGTTGAGATGTATGCTTTGCACATTATTTATGCCAGGATATTTTTTGTCACATAGTACCCCCTTGCCATGCTGAGCTGACAAAGGGCATGAAAAGACACTGTGAGGGAGATGCCCTATCCACATGCTAACATTTTGCTCAAGCTGTCTGCCCGCAAAATGCATATGTACTGGGACAGCAATCTTCCAGTACCCACCAGAGCTGCCATGCCTTGAATGCATGCCCCATCACATTCACACCCTCCTTCCAAGGAGAGACAAGCAGGATAAGCCTCATCACTCATTCTCCACCCCAGCTCCATATAGGAAGCGCCAAAGCCATTAAGCAATCTGGGTCAGTTTGGGCTATAGTGAAGACATTATCTCTTTATGCCAACAGAGCTGGCATAGTTATTGACATTTATGGGGAAAAAATTATTCTTTCTTTTCTTTGCTCCAATCTCTTTGATTTGTTCTTAGATTGATTTTTCTTGTCTTCTCACATGGTTATTTTTACATAAATAAGATTGCAGTATAGCCTATGCTTTTCTTGAACTATTCTTCTGTTACTTTCTACTTAAATTTAAATATTAATTAGTAAGTTGCTTATAAATGAGACTTAGTATGTATATTTTGATGTGCCATATGTTTGTAATTTTATTAATCATCATCTCGATCTGCTGTTCTTTGACCTTGATGATGCATCTTTTCAGCCTGATATAAAATGTACTGTTTTCAGTGTTATGCTAATTATTTTTCATTAATAAAGACTCTTTAAAAATGAAAACATAAAGATCTGAACAAGATGCAAACTGAGAATTTCTATGAACATCATCAAAACCCCATTATAAAAATAAAAAAATCAGTTACATTTGTCATTTAACCTTAAGTAGTAATGGTCGGATTCCTGTCATTCAAATAACAACTCAGTGGACTCAGACTTCATCTTCCTTCTTACCCGGCTATAATTAATAAAATTTGAACTCCGTAAATTTTGCCCCATCTTTTATGAAGGACAGCACTAAATATGATGGTGCAAATATTCTTAATAATTTCACTGATTTTTTTTATTTTTAAACAGCTTTATTAAACAACATGCATACAAAGTCATCATCATCATCATTTTGCAGTAGTATACCTACAGAATTTACATATTCACTTTTGTTCCTAAACTTTTTAACATTTCATTAGTTTACCTTTTTCTAAACAGTAAACTTAGTTGCCATTCACTTCTGTTTTATTTTACATCGTTTTCAGTTTTCTCCAACATTTCTTCCCCATCACTGTGATCACCAGCGTGAAAGTAAAGTTCTAACACATTCCATTTAATGGTATGCATTCTTTCCCCCCATATAACAAACACCCCTACCAGCTACTTTATTTCCTTTATAATAGCACATCTTCCAAGGTCAATCTAACCTTTGAGTTCCACTTTTTAGATATCACCTTTTTTTGGCTTGAAACATTGTTAAAGTTAAGAAGGCCCTTTATGTTCAAACATCCTTACTACCCTACTCCAACATAGCAATATCATTTCTTTAGTAGCTTCCATTTGTACACTCAGCATATGAAATACGGATTTTTCAGTGCACCTTTAAACTGTGTCAGCTCTGTACACTTCCAGAAAACCTCTCCCAGTTTTTCCTTTCACTTTCCACAAACATCCACCAGTTACCTGAGAGAAGATCCTTTGCTGTCTACCCAGAGTACAGAAATATATATGTAGGCATTTTCTTGCAAATGTTCTAAATCATTTTGATTTTGACACATATTTTAAAATCCTGCAACACTTCCCTCAGTGATCCTTTGTAATTTTTACATGCAGCCTTTTAACATAAGTCTGACCTAGTTTCACAGAATGATTTATTTTTATAATATCATGTAATTATATATGCCTTACTAATCAGCCCCCCTTTTTGTAGCCCATTTTGCTTTCAGTTACACCTAATATTCCCCAGAGGTAACCACTTGTCCATCATTCTTGTTTCTCTCTCACTTTGTCCATATTCTGCTAATATACCTTGATAAAGAAGCCTACCTTTATCTTGTCATCCAAACTGTTATTTTGTTTCCTTCTATTCTGTTATTTTATACCCTTTATAATGTTTTCACAGTACCTTAGTTCATTGGCTGACTTCCTGCATTTACCTCCTGCTGTTTTTCTCTTACTCTCTAACGCTTTATTTGGCAAGCATGTTGACAACATTTTCTTATTTCATCCTCTCACTAGCTAATTTTCAGTATATTATCTTTCGCTTTGCATACATAATATTCTACTTAGCTGTTTGACGTCCCTCTATAGTCTCTCCTTACCTCATCATATCTTTCCATTACAGTTTATACTTGTAGTATAGGCCTATATAACTGCCTTAACCATGTAGTCTTAAAATACTCCTTTAAATCAGGCAGTCGCATTAAATCAGGCAATCCCATGCACCCTTGCCCTGTCAGTAGGATCATCTTATCCCACTTATCCTAGGCCTCATTCCTTCCCAAATAAAGTTCTTTAGTTTACTTATTTTTCCCTGTAAATTGACTTCTGATTGATAGAAAAACGCCTGGCTAACACATTGTATCAATGAGATCAACACCGTTTCACTGCCTGCATCTTACCATCCACACCCATAATCAAGAAATGACATTCCCTTACCGTTTCCATTATTTTCTTCTTAGTTTCCTATTACGTCTCCTTTAATGTGGATTTCCTAAGTGATGGGAAAAAATTATCTGAAGTCTACTTGGGCTATAAAATATATATGCAAACACTTACAAGCAAAAATCCTAAACTTTCTGGACTTCAGTGCATACGTGGTAGCCATATAGTTGTACTCAGTGTGTTCATTTGTAAATTACCTTTCAAGTTTCTCTTCATAATCCTTTTCAACCTCATTTGATTGATTTTTATAGCTAACATGCAGTATTTTACATGCCCCAATAATTATCCCTTTTTAACAGCAGCTTTCAGTTACAGACTCTACAATAAACTTTACCAGAGCTGGTCTTTTCTGTAGCACTCCCTTATCCCTTTCTCTTTGCCTATACTCTGATATCAGTTCCTGGAAGGGCTACCAAAGTAGGTATTAACAAACCAAAATCTTAGGTTTGTTCTGCTAATTCACATTCTCTTGCCTGATTCCTGTATAGTAAATACACCATTGCTTTCTAAATATATTCAACCTCTATTCCATTCCATTTATGTAACTAGTGTTTCCTTCTAGACTTTTAATTCATGACCATATTTTATATCATTCAATTTCATATTTTTGCATTACACATCACAGAGTTGCAGCTGTTCAAATGGTTAACCTTCCCTCCTTCCCTGCAAATCAGTACAGTTCTCCTACAAGGCTTATTGCAATTCTGTTTCTACTTTCCACTCAATAAGACCACAGATAAGGCACTCGAGACAGCCCTCAGTAAAGCTCCCCTTTCCTATATTTAGTGCTTGGTTGCTTCACTGTCTCTTTATTTGGAAATAAAATGAACAAACTGATAAATGTACAAGCTCTTTCAAGAAATAATAATAATAATAATGTTTTTTTCTTGTTGTTAGTATTATTATTATTTTACTTCACTGAGCTTTTAACACTAGAAAAAGTTTCTATAGCTTCAAAAGAAAAATCACTGTATTATCATCCTAAGCATACCTCTCAACCTGGAATCATCAAAAATCTGGACAAGGCCCATGAAAAATAGGTACAAATATGTATGCTGATTAACATCTAATTTGCATACATAATTACATAACCCCACCCACTCCAATGGAATCGTGGGATACCAACTTTCAAATTCAAACTGAAGAACAGACAACCAAACTATGACACCAGAGTCCCCTGCAGCCATTCCAATGTCCCATTACCTGGCTATTTCTCCCCATTTACCATAAACGCTTATGTGTGCATACTGCTTTACTTCTACAATGATTATTTGGATTTTATTTTTACATTTTGCAGCACAGCACATGCACAATAAAAATAGATTTGGCATTAAAACTTCTCTGCCCTTGAAATTCACATTCATTGAAACAGCATCGACACCTTCACCACATCCAAAGAAAATGCATCTGGCCAGTGGTGGATAAAATTACCTTTGGTCTGTTTTCAAATCATTGGCCCCTTGCACACAAAACAAGAATTATACATGTGTTCTTTTCTTTGATACACCTTCCTGACTTTATTAAGTTATATTCCTTGTATAATACAGCAAACTTGTTAGACAGAGCACATTTTAAATGTATTGTTTGAACATTTTTCCAGTAGGCTGTACTGTAGGCAATGAAAGAAAATACATAAACCAATAATTACAAAACTGCCCAATTCAGAACATTTCCGTCTTAAAAGCCACAGGCATCATACACAGCTTCTCACACTTATTTTAATTTCAGTTTTTTTTTTTGGAGGGGGGCAAAAGGTCAAAACCAGGGACACATTTTAAACATTGCTTGTATAATTTTGGAAAGTTGCTAGAATACCATGTTGTGCTACCACCATGCATTTCACTGGCAAGTGTTGAACACAGAACCCTACAGACTAGTCAGTGCAACATACCACTATGCTAAATCAGCAGTTTAAAAAATAGGAAAACTGAAACTTAATGGCCATCATTTAGTGAATTCAGTTCTCACTTCTCACCATAGCTCTCAACCTCTTAGCACAAAACATCTGGACGAATACAAATTCAGTTCTCACTTATCACCATAGTTCTCAACTCTTAAAACAAAAAACTGGACAAACAACAAAGCCAATAATGGGGGAATACAAATTCCGTTCTCACTTCTAACCATAGCTCTCAACTTTTAGCACATAAAAATCTGGGCAAAACTCAGAAATGGTGGTGGCTAGGGACTTTAGGCTCTTTTTACCCTGTACCAAAGGTGCAGGGTTTGACCTCAAAATACCTCTAGCCACCATGTGTATTACATTGTGGGCATTTTCACACACTTGGCTCACTTCTTTCTTCACTTTTCATTAATGACTTTACTCAGGCTCCACCCAACCTTAATATAATTATGTTCGAAGATGATACTCTGCAACTTGAGGCTGCCAAAACTCACCAGTCCCTACAAAACAAGTTCTAATCTAGTTTCACTGAGCTGCACAATTGGTTTCCAACAAACAAACTGCTTATTAACAGTATAAAAACAAATATTATGATCTCTGCACAAACAAACTCTTCAGTACTTCCCACATAAACAATTAACAACAATAAAGGGAATGTAATGTCAAATGTTACTCAGCAAAAATAACAAACACTTGACCCTCTACTCAACCTCAACTTTCATACACAATATCATCACAAATGTCTTGTAACAGCTAAGACTATGTTATCATGCCTCACAACTTCTGTGCACAGTTGCATGTATAACTACGGCCAAAAGAATGTACCAATCCCCAAAGCTGAGTACTCTTCACTGTTCGCATAACAACCAAATCATTCAAAATTTGAAAACAAAATATTTCGATTTGCTCTTCTGGCCAACCTGAACTGTCATCATGGCATCATATCAGAAAAGGTAAACTAGCTCCCTATTACTTACAGGGACACTTTTCTTCAGGATAACCTTATATATAAAGTTTGTAAGCCTTGGTTACAACTCCTCCCACCAACTTTTAAACTTCAAATAAGGAACAAACAAAACTACTGTCATAGGAACAGCCAGGATTACACACACACACACACACACACACACACACACACACACACACACACACACACACACACACACACACACACCCACACACTTGTTGCTTACCTATTCCAAGTGCCTTCCATTCCGTTCTCGCAGCAAAGTAAAGTCCTGCTGCAATGGAGTGCCTTCCATTCTCGGAGCAAAGTAAAGTCCTGCAACTGAGTGCCTTCCATTCCGTTCTTGCAGCAGCAAAGTAAAGTCCACAATTGATCCTGAGAGCTCTTCTCGCCCGGTTGTTTAAGCCTGGAGCCAGCCCGTTGTAATTCCTGCCCTGCTGTTTAAAAGCAGAACCAGCCCAGCCCTTTCTTGGCAGCAAAGCACTTGTTTAATGCCCGCCAGCAGGAAATGATGACGTGAGCTCCTTGAGCTCAATTCCGACTGGCTCATTGCCCTGGCAGAGCTGACATAATCACGCACGTGATGACGTCAGCTCCAACAGCGCGAAAATTGGAAAAAAAAAAGCAAAAAAATCGGAAATGAAGGGGTGCCATTCGGGAATCATTGCACCCCTTCAATTGGACCCCAAAACTTGGTAAAAACCAAGTAATTCGGTATGGTTGGGAGGTATGATCCTAAGCAACAGCTTGCAACCTGTTTGTTCAGTTGTTCTTCATTTTAGGATCAATGCATATGACCTTTCCCTTGCACTTCATTGTATACTGCTTCAGCATTTGTTTCTTAATTAAACCTCCCTGCACGTGTAATAGGATACATTGTACAAACTCTGCTTTACTACATATTAATGTTTTGTAACTTTTAAGTTGCAAAAATGTCTTTTAATTCAACACCTTATAGTACAACCCTCAAAACAAAACTCAAATTCTTCACACTCTTCTCCTTGAAGAAGTATTACTTGTTTACCCTATGAACAGAATATGAATGCTTTTATTATTCATGTTTAATTTAATTACCGTATTTCTCTGTAAATAAGACCTGTAAATAAGATCTGTAAATAAGGCCTGACATGGTTTACCAGGATGGTCATGATATAAGCCCTACCTCAAAAATAAACCCCAGTTAAGATCGTCAACAACACATGACGGATGTGTTGAATTATAAAATAATAATATTATTGGCACCTGTTGATTAAGGTTATCATACTCTGCTCACCATTTTTGGACCATTAGGACACCCAACTTCTTATCTTTGCAGAAAGTCATAAGATTCTTTCCCTGGGAGTCTTCCACAATTCTTACTGTAACCCTAATCCTCACTCACACTTGACGTTTGAGATACTTAGTCCATAAACACTGGCAAGTGTACTTTGATTGGTCAAAGTACAGACAATGCACGTAAAACGTGCACACTTGATAATGAATGGATGTGGTTTTGTCTTCTTAATTGTCACCATTTTTGTTGCCACTTCTGTCTCGTAAGTCTTCAATTAACCCCCCCCCCGACAACATGAGTGCAAAAAGAAAGAGCTATTCAGTCGAGTACAAGAAAGGAATTGTGGAGGACTCCCGGAGAAAGAATCTGATGGCTTTCTGCAAAGAGAAGTTGGATCTCCGAATGGTCTGAAAATGGCGAGCAGAGTACGATAACCTCAGTCAACAGGTGAACGAGGGAAATGCTAAGAAATGCAAGTGTGGATCAGGTCGGCAACTATTATTTCCTGAGCTGGAAGACGTCATCTGTGAATGGATTGCTAACAGGAGAGCAAAGGCTTTGGTTGTGTGCAGGACTGATATTCAAGCATTTGCCCTTGCATTGGTACCACAGTTAGAAATATCCCCAGAAGAATTCAAAGCATCACAACATTGGCTGGATGGCTTCCTTCAGCGAAATGAACTGTCTCTAAGAAGATCAGCACTACTGTCCAAGCTGGAAGATACTGAAGTTATTAAACATGCACTTGCACTCAATTCCTTTGTTGATGGAAACAACTTTTCTAAATACCAACTCTCCAACATGATTGCTATGGATGAAACTGCAGTGTTTATGGGCCAAGGATCTCAAACAACAATTGATCAGAGGGGTGCCTCGTCAGTCTACATTCCCTCCACTGGTTATGAAAGTGTACATGTTATCTGTATTTTGGCAATTCATCTAGATGGAAAGAAAACCCCACCTCTCATCATTAGTAAGGGCAAGACAGTTAAGACTGAACATGTTTCAGGCATTTACATTCTTGAAACCAAAAAAGCCTGGTGCACACAAGCAGTTATAAGAAAGTGGGTCAATGTATTGCTGCCACTTGTTTTGCAAGGTGGAGAAAGATGTCTGCTAGTCTGGGATTCAGCCAGCACTCACTGCACTAAAGACATGAAGAACTTCCTTGCACAGAGAAGAATAGATAAAATAATAATTCAAACAAGAATGGCTGGCTATCTCCAGTCTCTTAATATTGCAATAAACAAGCCATTCAAGGACCATTTGCGCATAGAATGGAGAGAAATCAGCGTGGAAACTTTGTGAAGCCTAGCCTGCAAGAGGTCGTGACTTGGGTGAAGAATTCATGGAATAAAATCACTGAGCTGTGTTGCCAATGCACTACGAGCAGGCTACGTGGACAAGTAGTGCTCATTTAAGAAGCAATCTATTGCTAGGCATGACAGATTGGGGCCAATGGTTCTACAGAAAATGGAGTCGCAAGAAATTCAGGCCGGAATTCAGGGGTTGTAAACTTATGACAATGTTCCAGAAGAAAATGACATGACTGTATTTGAATAATTTTTCCATTATCGGGGCAACAGAATGGATTACTTCTGCTTTCATTATCAAGGGGTAATTACAAAGTAAGGCCACTGCTTCCCAGACTTCGTTTTTATGACTTTCCATCATTCTTCTTTTACGGTTTGGGTAAGGAATAAAGAAAGCATCACCACTCAAAAAGTGGTAGTTATTCACCTGTTTTATTCCCCTCCTCTAATACACATGTATTGAGATTTTTCTGCACTTTCTGTCAAGCATGAAATATTGTACTGTGATAGCCAAGGTGTAGATATTCTGAAGCTGAAATGTTTGATGCACTGTTTATGTAGAATTCTAACGCGTTACCTAGAACTGTTGCCCAATAATGGAAAAGTACCAAAAAATGTCAATTTGTGTACATGAATAAATGTCGGTCTTTGTACATGAATAAATGTTGATTTGTGTACATGAATAAATGTCGATTTTGTACATGAATAAATGAATAAATGTAGATTGTTGTATGGAAAGGGGTTGATGCGCTGCAGTCCCTCACTTAAGTATCAGGTCCATTTCTGCTTCAGTCCTCCTCAGGACTTATCTTTGAACTCTACCAGCACATGGTTTGATTGCAGTTCAGTGATGATTCCCCTGGTCAGCTTTTGTTTTGCCCTTTGTTTTTCCAACATCTTTTGTAATAAAGTAAAGGGTTTCACTGGCATCCTTTCTCTCTCATGTTATCGTTGCTTGCAGATTGCTTTGCAGCTGGACCCAATCTGTTTGCTTTTTTAGTTGTTACTGATTAAATTGCTTAATTCCTCCCATTGCCTGGTCAACCTTCATAAATACATTTGAGCCACCAAGAAAAACATGCAGAATGATGCAGGATATAACTCCAGCTCAATGACATTCTCTCATGATTGGAATAAATGTGTTCCTTTTCTATCAAGTATAAGGTGATTAGTCATTTTCTGCAAACACTTTACTACTACCCACTCTCAACACATTTTCCCTCTGCCACATTTTTGTTAAAAATATCTCCTTTTATTTATTTATTTGTTTATTTATATATTTGGGGGATGCAAAAGCCAGTGTATTTCTTTTTGACAGTCCCCAGCTCACATAAATGGGGAGGGTTACATCAGGAAGGGCATCTGGTATAAACTTTTTGCTAGATAAAATATGCAGGCAGTAATACAGATTTTCATACTGGATCGGTCGAGGCCCGGGTTAACAATGACTGCTTCCAGTATTGTTAGCCAACAGGGTGTTGGTGAAAATTGGGCTATTGTTGGCCAAAGGAGAAGAAGAGGGTGAAGGCAGGCCTGGAGGCAGGAGGAGAGGAGGAAAGTTAGGCGTGTGGAAGTGAGAGAGGGACCTTTGAACAATGGCAGTATAACTTGTAAAGGGAGAGAGCTAGCTGATATGATGGAGAGAAGGAAGGTTGACATATTGTGCTTGCAAGAGACCAGATGGAAGGGGAGTAAGGCCAGGTGTATTGGAGGCGGGTTCAAATTGTTTTACCATGGTGTGGATGGGAGGAGAAATGGGGTAGGGGTTATCCTGAAGGAACAGTATGCCAAGAGTGTTTTGGAGGTGAAAAGAATGTTGGATAGGGCAATTTTTATGAAGCTGGAAATTAATATGATGAATGTTGTTAGTGCATATGCTCTACAAGTTGATGGACGAGAAAAAAAAATTTTGGGGCCTGCTGGATGAAGTAGTGGAGAGTGTATCCAAGGGTGAGAAAGTGGTGATTGGAGTGAATTTCAATGGGCATGTTGGTGAAGTGAGCAGAGGGGATGTGGAGGTGATGGGTAGTTATGGTGTTAAGGAGAGGAATGCAGAAGGTGGATTTTGCAAAAATGATGGACATGGCTGTGGTGAATACATATATTAAGAAGCAGGAGAAGCATAGGGTGATGTACAAAAGTGGAGGAAGTTGCACACAGGTGGATTATATCCTGTGCAAGAGGGCCAGTCTGAAGGAGATTGGAGACTGTAAAGTGATGACAGGGGAAAGTGTAGTTAGGCAGCATAGAATGATGGTCTGTAAGATGACACTGGTGATCAAGAAGAAGAGGAGGACAGTGATGACAGTGCCAAGGATCAAATGATGGAAGTTGAAAAAGGATAACTGTAAGGTGGAATTCAGGGAAGAGTTAAGAGAGGCACTGGGTGGAAGTGAAGAGTTACCAGATAGCTGGGCAACCACAGCAGAGGTGGTCAGGTAAACAGCTAGAAAGGTGCTTGGTGTGACATCTAGACAGAGGAAGGAGGACACGGATCCCTGGTGGTAGAATGAAGAAGTACAGGAGAACATACTGAGGAAGATGTTGGTGAAGAAGTGGGATTATCAGAGAGATGAAAAAAGTAGACAGGAGTACAAGGAGATGAGACATATAGTGAAGAGAGAGGTGGTGAAGGCTAAAGATAAGAACTATGGTGAGTTGTATAAAAGGCTGGACACTAAGAAGGGAGAAAAGGACCTGTACTGATTGGCTAGACTGAGGGACTGAGCTGGGAAAGATGTGCAGCAGGGAAGGATGATAAAGGATAACAAGGGAAATGTACTCCCAAATGAGGAGAGTGTATTGAGTAGATGGAAAGAGTACTTTGAGGGGGCTGATGAATGAAGAGAATGAGAGAGACAAAAGACTGAATGATGTGGAGATAGTGAATTAGGAACTGCAACAGATTAGCAAGGAGGAAGTAAGGACAGCCGTGAAGAAAATAAAGAATGGAAAGGCTTTTGGTCCAGATGACATACATATGTGGACTCATGGAGCTGTTAAGGAGAGATGGCAATGTTTTTTTTAATCAAATTGTTTAACAAACTCTTGGAAAGTGAGAGGATGCCTAGGAGTGGAGAAGAAGTGTACTGGTACTGTAATTTAAGAATAAGCGTGATGTGTAGAGCTGTAGTAACTACAGAGGGATAAAACTGATCAGCCACAGCATGAAGTTATGGGAAAGAGTAGTGGAAGCGAGGTTAAAAAGGGAGGTGATGATTAGTGAGCAGGAGTACAGGTTCATGACAGGAAGGAGCAGTATAGATGCGATGTTTGCTCTAAGAGTGTTGATGGAGAAGTATAGAGAGAGAGTTGCATTGTGTTTTACTGGACTTAAAGAAAGCATATGACAGGGTGCCTAGAGAGGAGTTGTAGTATTGAATGAGGAATTTGGGAGTGGCAGTGAAGTATGTAAGAGTGGTACAGGATATGTACGTTGGCAGTGTGACAGTGGTGAGGTCTGAGGTAGGAGTGATGGATGCGTTCAAAGTGGATGTGGGATTACATCAAGATTCAAATCTGAGCCCTTTCTTATTTGCAATGGTGATGTACAGGTTGACAGACGATATCAGACAGCAGTCCCCATGGACTATGATGCTGTAGATGACATTGTGATTTGTAATGAGAGTAGTGAACAGGTTGAGGAGAACCTTGGAGAGGTGGAGATATGCTCTAGAGAGGGGAGGATTGAAGGTCAGCAGGACTAAGACAAAATATATGTGTGTGAATGAGGGGAAGGACAGAGGAATGGTGAGGATGCAGGGAGTCGAGCTGGCAAAGGTGGGTGAGTTTAAATACTTGGGATCAGCAGTTCAGAGTAATGGTGAGTGTGGAAGAGAAGTGAAGAAGAGAGTGCAAGCAGGGTGGAGTAGGTGGAGAAGAGTGTCAGGAGTGATTTGTGGCAGACGGGTACCAGTAAGAGTGAAAGGGAAAGTCTACAAGATGGTAATGAGACCAGCTATGTTATATGGGTTGGAGACAGTGGCACTGATGGAAAGCCAGGAGTCAGAGCTGGAGGTTGCAGAGTTAAAGATGTTAAGATTTGCATTGGGTGTGACAAGGATGGACAGGATTAGAAATTAGTATATTAGAAGGTTAGCTCAGGTTGGAGAGTTTGGAGACAAATTTAGAGAGGCGAGATTGAGTTTGTTTGGGCATGTGCTGAGGAGGAATGCTGGGTGTATTGTAAGAAAGATGCTAAAGATGGAGCTGCCAGGAAGAGAAAAAGAGGAAGGCCTAAGATAAAATTTATGGCCATGGCTAGAGAAGACATGTACATGTTTGGTGTGACAGAGCATGATGCAGAGGACAGGAAGAAATAGAAACAGATGATCCACTGTGGTGACCCCTAACGGGAGCAGCTGAAAGAAAAGAAAGAAGATATATTTGTTGACTGAGTGACCACACTGGTCCAAAGACCATTTTCAAGTTTGACTCCTTTTGTTGGTATGTTTATATCTTTACCAACAATTGTTCTTGGCTGATTTCTTAAAAAAAACTATTTGGACACAAACATGATATGTCTTCTCTGTTAGTATGTTCTGCTGTAAGACACCAGTCCAATTACTAATATCAGTTTCCATAAAGCTGATACAGCTTGTTCTTTTTAGCTTCTCAGGGATATATGTACCAACCTTGTCAATGACAGTAGAAAATCTGTTAAAAATATTCTGAAAAGTGTCCTGCTATTAACATCTCATAGAAGATACATCACTTTTCCCAGAAATCTAAGTTGCATGATTGTAACACTAAGTTATCTTGCATTTGAAAGAGATGACATAGTGGGCATTAAGTACCTTTCACATAATGCATGTAGTCAAGATTATCATTCTATGAGCAAAGTGGCAAAATGTGACTTTACCCTCATATATCCATTTCTTTATTCCCATTACTCCAAAGTCACTGCATCTCAGAGAAGGAGCAGTCATTATCAGGCAGTATAACACCTTTCTCACTCTTTTTTGAAGTACACTATCCTTGGACCACCAGAATTTGTGATTATACAAGGATTATGATTCTGCTTGACTATGATGCAAGCAAAAAAATATGAGCAAATCCCATCTCAAGCTGTTTTGCTTGAACATCTGTGACTTAAGCTTAGATGATGTGAGCAAGTAACTATGACCCCCTCCCAAAATTTTACAATTTACTGATATGATGACCTTTCCTCAAATACCTCCTAGTATGTTAAGAAGCATGCACATTATAACTTTATAGTAAGCATAGTCTCACTTGTGTACATTCTTTAGACAATCCCTCATACCTTTCTGCTGCAAAACTGTGTGCATCATAATGCTATTTAGTGCCTTATTCCATGCTGTAGCCCATATGGGTATTCACCCTTGCTTCATATTGCTTTATTTACCATTTGTTAAATATCTTGTCTCTAGCATTTACCCGCAGCCACCTAATTTTATCTCATATCAGTTTTAGCTTATTGTAAGCCCAGTAACCTTATGTTTTCCATAACTGTCTAAGCTACATAGGTCTAGTAACTTTTTGTTGTCCATAATTTTCTGAACCACGTTACAGATTCAAAAGCATTACATCTCACCTAGATGCGTTCTTTCCTTGTACTCCATCCCATCCGTCCCATTTATTAACTTACTGATTTTCTATTTGCAGTGCAATTTGCAGCAATAATATAGTTGAAAACTGCCTTCACATGTTTCTTGTTTGTCCTTCTTAAACTGGGGGTTGTTAATATTTTTGAACAAGTTGGCATAATGGTTAAGGTGTTAACCTTACAGATCCAAGAAAGAAAACAGTGCTGGAACACTCAAAGTCTTTTATTTAAAACTCGCAAGTTAAAACTTCTCACAAAAATCAAAGCTTTCACTATCAAGGCTTCCTCAGCTGAACATGAATCAAAAAACTGCATTCACTGCTAAAATAATTAATTAAAGTCACATGACATGTTTTCAAACCTTCTGGTGTAACTCTTTCAAATAAGGTTTTAAAGTGAAACAGACATTTAAAACAGGTGGTATATGAGATCTGATATGCAATATCCATTTAATCTCTTCATTTTCTGTTAATAACTTCACGTCACCTCCCCTTAAAGGTTTATAAATTACTTTTAAAATCATGAACTTAAAAATATGCTCATCACCCCTTTCCAAAATATGCTTACTAAATGCATTAGTAGTCAACTTATGTTTAATTTCGCTAAGATGTCCAGCTATACGCTCTTTAAATTTTTTGTTAGTCATACCTATATAGTAACTATCACCTGACTCACACTTAGCTAAATAAACTAAGTTGCTTGTATTGCAATTACCATATGCATGAAGAACAAAATCATTTCCTGTTACTGGATGTCTTATTGATTTACCAATATATAAATGTTTAAAGTAGACACAATTATTGCATCTAAATGTGCCGTGTTTATATCCTATGCCTGTAAAAAAAAGCTTTTGGGTTGTTTCTTATAGCATAGTGTCTGTTTTAATGTACAGTTACTTTTATAACCAAATGAAGGAGGATTAATGACTACTTCTTGTAACCCTTGGACATCTTGCAAAATTGCCCAATGCTTTATAATTATATTTTTAACTGCTTGGGTATTCCTATTATAGGTACGCATACATGTAGCCCTATTTACTTTAGGTTGCACCCTCACATTTGATTGGCATTGCTCACTAAAATATGAATGAATATCATCCCACAAATATTGTTGTTTAACCTCATTATGTGTTTTATAAACATCTCTCTTCGAGTATCCCCTATCAACAAAATCTACGCCCATAATTTTAAACTGATAATCTAACCTGTCCTCTTTTGTGTTTAACCTCACCACCATTTGCATCTGATTCTTAATAATATTATTGAACATAAAAAGAGGATGCATACTATTATGATGCAAATAATTGTTCTGTTTCACTTCCCTCTTATACATTTCTGTCTATACTTCCCCATTTCCATTCCTTGTTAACAAAACATCTAAAAATGCAATTTGTTGAAACGAAAACTCATGTTTAAATTTTAGAAATGGAGTGCTGTTATTTACATATATCAAAAATTGTCGAAAAAATTCCTCACTACCTTCCCATATTAAAAAAAGGTCATCCACAAAACGCTTATAAAATATGATATGCTTTCTAAAGACATTCGATGTAGATAACATGTCTTTTTCTTCCCATGTATACATCACAATATTTACATAGGTGTTAGCAATGGCTATGCCCATTGCTAGACCTTTCACTTGATAATAAATCTTAGTATCAAATATAAATATATTATTGGTTAATACTAACTTCAACAGTTCACATATCAAGTTAATCTTCTGTGCATTGTAGCCAGAACAGTTCTCCAAAAATATTTTAATACTATTAATGCCGTAATTGTGAGTTATAGAGGTGAAGAGTGAATCAATATCCAATGTTACAAAATAAGATTGTTTCAAAAAACTACCAGTATCTTTTGGTATAGTAGGTGCTCTCTCCAAAACTAACCTTAGTTGCTTTTCCAAATATTTAGATATTGGTTCGGTGACCCACCCCCTAGATGATACAATTGGCCTTATTGGTGGGTGACACTATTGTGCAACTTCGGTATACCATAAATTATTGGAAATTTGGGGTTTTCAACATACAGATAATTAAATAAGTCATCAGTTATTAATCCAGTGTCATGCATATCACATTACAACCCATTCAACTTTAAACAAAAGCTGTTAACTTTATTCCTTGTAATCAACTGATATTGCTCCTGTTGTAACATCATTTGCATCTTCCTAAAATAAAATTATTTTCCCATTACTGCTATCCCTCCACCTTTATCAGTACCTTTAATAACTAATTCTGGAGTTTCCACTAGCAAATGTATAGCTTCATTTAAGAAGAGCTTCAAAGTATTAAAAACCATTTTAAGAACAATAATTTTGCAGTCTCAAAAGTAATACAAAACATCTATGGTTTAAATAAATAATTATACCAAATTAGACATAACTCGAACACATTGGTTAACAATAGAGAAAATGTGTAAAACAATAATTTAATGTTTACAGTAATTTTAACCAGTTTATAGAAAATTTGAAGGTAAGTTAGTATAATATAAACAAGAAGTGCGGTATGAAGTGGGAGGAAAAAAACAGGGTTATGACATGTTTAGACAGAGAGCCAGAGGACAGAAACTGAAGTAAGCAAGTGAGTTAAGAAGGAAGAGTAAAGTGGTGAAAGGCATGACTAGGCACTTGTTTATATTTAGGGATATAATTCATCCTTGGTTGAGCAAGAACAGAGACAGCTTTTGGCTAGTAAGTCTTTCAGACTGGTTTAAAGGACTGGAGGGAAGTGTATTAACCTGATGTATACAGGTAAGGAGTTCCACAGCTTAGTAATATGGTATGAGTACAGACCATGCCCAACAGATTTGATAGGTTTGGGGACAGAGAAGAGTTTTTGGTCATTGGATCATAATGACTGATTGGGAACATAGTTATGTAGAATGGTCAGAATGGTATTTAGTGCTGGAGAAGCAGATAGATGCTGGATAATTTTCTAAGTGGTAAGAAGCTGTGTATATGTTAGTTGATGGGGCAGTTCTAACCAATGTAGGCATTTTAGTGTTATACAGGGGTGGTTTCTGAAAGGAGTGCTTCCAGCAAATCTAGCCACTTTATTATAGCATTATTCAAATCTGATTGTTATGATGTCTGGAGGTTATTAGGGATGGGAGTGCCATAAAGTACCAAGGGGAAGAGATGAGTAGTGGCAAGTGTAAATGTAGTGTTGATGAGAAAGTGTTTGGCTGTATAAAGCATCCCTAAAATTTGGTGATTTTTTTTTATGCAATTTTGTATATGCAGGTCAGATTTCAGATTATCATCCACTATCATGCCTAATATTTTCTGTTTTACAGTGTTTATTCATTGACTTAAACCCACATTGTGTTTAATCTCAGACTCAAAGTCTTCAAATAATATGCTTCTTTCATGTTTTGTTCCTTAAATGTTTTATGAGCTGCAGCTCCTTGCTGTTGTCCTTGCTTTTTCTTCTTCTGTGCCCCTGTCTCCCATGTATTTCTAAATAGAGATGTATCTTCATTGTAGTACTCACTGTTGCAATCCTCGTCAAAGGGATAGTCTGCCTGCAGGTTGTTCAACAGTGGGCTCAGCTTCCACAGCTGTACCTTCCTCAGTGGCTTTCACCAGCTCCCTCCCAGTTAGATGACAGGTTGTCTGCAGCATAAGAGGGGAATCAGCCTATGCTATCTTTAGTTCTTTCTTGACGCAGTGCTTGATATAGTCACATGTTGTGCAATCAACAAACCGGTCATATGGCCTGCCTTCAGTGAAAGATAAGTACCCCACAAGGGAATCTTTTATGTATTTTTGTATTGTACTAATAATGGAACTGTTAGTGTATCATAGTGAGTCTGATTTTTAATTATTGTAAAGGGAAATAGTTGCTTGTGCAAGGTAGTTAAATCAGCTGCAGTGCTTCATTGCGTTCAAAAGCACTACTCAAACGATCCTTTTAAATGTTGTAAAAACAGGTTTATTTAGTTCACGCAAGGTAAAACAAACAAAAACCTTATAGTAATTCAAGTCATAAATTAATCCAAATCACGTATTCACGTAATCACGTGATTTGGATTAATTTATGACTTGGATTACTATAAGGTTTTTATTTGTTTGTTTTACCTTGCGTGAACTAAATAAACCTGTTTTTACAACATTTAAAAGGATCGTTTGAGTAGTGTTTTTACGAACGTATTGGTGAAGCACTGCAGCTGATTTTGAAGTCGCCTACCTTGGATACCCTTGTGGAACCCTCCCTTTGAAGTTTTTGCTTTTGGAAATAGTTGCTTAGATTGTGGCAAGCAGATACAATATAAGGATTACCGCTTTCATAGTTTATTCTGTTTAGGTCTTAAGAATCACATGGACAGTTGTCCACACTGGGTTAGGTTCACTACTGCAACAATCAGGATCAATCTCTTTAGGGGTATGCAGCTCACAACAGGATGCACATCTGGTACTTTACTGTTATGATTTCAAACAAGGCCGCTTGCAACTTTCCTTAAAGGTATAACTAATCAAAAAAGTAACATTAGGAAAAGTTATAGGAAGCCAATGTCAGTCTGAATGACTGATCATGTCCTTATCTCCAGTGACTTCAAAGTCAGCAAGGTACTTTAGCAGGCCCCAGCTTCAGAGATAGTTTCAGCTCAAGTTCTCTGGTATGATCTCACTGCAGTCTACTGTGCGTTCATTTTCTAGCATGTCCTATTGGAGCAAACCTTCTGAAGTCTGTCTGATAACCCCAATTGCTGACATCTGTTTTTGATTATCAAGGGTGAGGGTGTTATCCACTTACTCTTTGTTTAAGAGAAGGTTTCCTGAGACTAATTGGAGGTTTTGGTCACTCACCTGTGAACCCAGACCCCAAAGGCAGTTCAGAAATAAAAACGATGGCAAAAGCACTGAAGTCCAAACTAGTGCTCACTAGCTTGCTTCATCCTAGACCAAACAGATGTTCAACCCAGCCAATGTCACTGAATTCTTCATAGAATTTGTTCCAAGTATTTTATAGCTTTATGAGCAAAGCTTTTATCTGTTCATCTACTCATAGATGTCCTAGAGAATGCATTTGCCAGTGCATTGCTGGATTCTGATTCCCTTCTCCTGCTCTCAGGAAACCTAACTTGTTCTATCGGGTCAGGATTCCTCACAAGATCTTTTACAAGAATCCTCTGGCTGATCCAGCTGTGGAGTGCCTCGATTCAAATTAAAGATCCTCTTAGTCTCCATCCAAGAAATCTAGCCCCAGTGACAAGGTAAATAGGATACTCAACCTCTTTTGGAAGAAACTATATCTCTGAAACCCTGGCCTTCCGGGCCTTAAATTGCCAGACCCAAATGATTGATTACCAGTAATCCCTATTGGATAACGTGGTGAAATACAAAGTTCATAGATAAGGAATTGTGAAAAGAGATGCTGAATATATGCAGTTTCTCATCTCATGTTGCAAGACACTTCTAAAAGTGTGGCTATAAAGCAGTGGTTATATCATGGAGGGCAGCAGCAGTAGGGTCAGTTCTTTGGAGACATGCCTATCTCAGGAGATATCATAGGTTCATAGGTTCATAGGTAGGTACTAGGCTATCGGCCCAAAGGCCTACATAAGCCTAGCCAGCAAGGTACCATAGCTTACACCACCCAAGAAAGTTATTGTCCTGTGGCACTGTCCAGCAGAGACACAGAAGTGATCCCCGGGGTGTATTTCCTATTTCCCATCCACTCATCAAGATTTTTCTTGAAGACTGCTAATGAAGAACTTTGCCTGACATGGATGGGTAGCTTGTTCCAGAGTATAGGAAGTCTCTGGAACAGGAATCTATCCCCAGCCAGTTCACATGATTTCAGAATTCCTTACTGCAACCCTAGATAAGAAACACCTTTTTGGAGCCCCTCATGTTAGTATCTTGAAAACCAGTAAGTAAAAGGCAAGAAAAGAAGAGCAGACTACAGTTGGTTAAGCAGTCTTTTCACTGCCAGGCAATAGGTTCAACAGGACTTAACTCTCCAGGTCCAGACTCCTTTACCCTAAGTAAGACAAGGTCAAGCCCAGCAAGAGGAAGAGGTCCAGATACAGTGAAGAATTGCAAGCTAAGCCTTCATCCATTGCTTTGGTGACCATTTCAAAAAAATCCATCAGGATGAGTAAGCATGATCTACCCTTGATGAATCCAGTCTGAGACAGTTCTAGTGTTTGGAGGTTCTGACTGATTAATTCCATGATATTTTTTTTAAACCTAAGGAGGAATGTGGGGGTCATCGGATTCTAGAGTGAACAGCTATGATTCAATCATGTTGCCCCTCCTCTCCTTCCAAAAATGTCACCTCATCCCTTCTCATACCCAGAGCATCTTCTTACTCTATGCCCCCTGGAGGATAGGACAGTAGTTAGGATCAATTGTGTCAGAAATGGAAAGCATTACTTAGGATCACTGGGGTCCTAAGCATCCTGATACAAAAATGTAAACTACAAATTCAAAGAAGATCAGCTTTTAGCAGTGTTCTCCCATAAGAAAAGATTAAATGACCCTGGATCCATGGTTGCTGGGAGGGATCTGTTGCAGCAGGGGGCCATGGAAAAGTATCAAAAGTGGAGGAAAACTCAAAATTTTACTCAAGACTCTTCTTAGTGCCCATAAAAATGATAAATGGAGGTGTATTTTGGACATTTTAAGGCTAAACCAGTTTAGTTACTCCAAATTTTAAAATGCTGATGTGTCAAGACCATTCACTTCTATTATCTCTCATGCTTTCTCTGGACATAAGGGATGCCCACCTATATAAATTACTAGGGTTCACAGAGGATTCATAAGATGATCATTCCGAGTTCACATTCTTGCCCTTCTATTGCACCTTGAGTCATTATAATGTGCTTGGATGCAGTAACAACACTGAGAGGGAAAAAAATATCATGATTTATTGCTATCTGGACAATTTCCTTCTTCATATAGACTCCAAGGATAAGATTCAGAAGACCTGGAAATGTATCATTGCTTGTTTTCAAAAACTGGGGTTCACTTTCAACACCCCAAAGTCTGGAACCTGGAGTTTCTGAGGGCACTTCTGGACACAGAACTGCAAGGGAGCCTTCCTCTCAAAGGGAAAGTACTTTCCTTGGTCCTCTTTCTCCAGACAGCCATAGAGAAAGGTGTTCAAGGGAGTTTCTCAAGGTTCTGAGGTGCAAGACAATATGTGTAGTTAGGATCCCACTGGCAAGAATGCACATGACAATGTTCCAGATACCCTATTCTGTTCTATTCTATTCTAGTCTGTATTGCATAAAGAAAAAAAATCTCTTATAATGGACAATGTAAGTACACCTCTGTTTAGGAATGCCACTCAGACTAGCCAGGAAACTCATTCACTCACAATGGACTCCGTAAACTTAGCCTTAAGGGTGGGTATATAAGATCACTGAAAGTCCAAGGCACACTGAGCAAGAGCCTGTGACAAAAACACATAAAATATTGTGTCTATTATCTTAGTATTAAAAAATTATAAATTATAAAAAATTTTAACAGATTTAACGGACATCTCCGTTGCTTATTTTAAAGCTGTCTCGCTATGTTAAACCCATTTAACATAGCGAAACACTAAAAAAAAAGCAACGGAGATCTTGCTTTCTCCATTGCTTTTGCCCACAGCTCTGATGTACTGCGAGGCGCAGTACATCAGAACTGCCGCGGATGCCAGACATCTGCGGAAGGGCAGCAAACAGGCATTATACTATGCCATTATTTAAGAAAAGTAATAGTTTCTTTTCTTAAATAATGTCATAATATAATAGCAATAACTCATTGGGTGTGGTAATGCTGTATTTACCCACGGTTGGCTTTGTTACGGGCTTCACTCGACCAAACCATGCCAACCGTGGGTAAATCCAGCATTACCCACACCCAGGCGTGGGTTATTGCTATATTCTATCAACTTTCTAAGTCTGTAAGAGCAATATTTGAAAATTGTCCCTATTTGTACCACTTTTTTATGGCTTTGTCCAGATTTCTTACTCTAGAAATTGAGAGGTATGTTCCAAACAAACTATCCATGCAGGACTGTAAGAATCAAATCTAATTATGTTCCCTGTCCAACAAAAGAAACCAAACATCTAAATAAACTAAGGAATGAAGCCTGGTCACAACGACACACCAAAACACAACCCAGTTAATACCAGTACCATAATCTTAGAAACAAAGCTAAAACTCAGATCAAATGAGATATAAAAATGACTGCAGTGATATTTAGCTAAAACACCATAATCACCGACAAAAATTCTGGTCCACCACAAAAAACAAAACTCCTTCAACCTGGCCAACCATCAACACCATCCCCATCAGTTACTAGTAGTCATGACAACATTGCCAGTCAATTTATTTCTTTACTAATTCTATACTTTCACTTTCTAACAATTTCTACAAATCTCCACTGATTATCCCATCACCACCCACAGAATCCATAGATGCCTTCACTTTTAAGCCTATTCAAACCAACACTATAAAGAAACTTTTCTGCAGACTTAAACCCTTTCAGCTGATAATTTACCTTCTGATTTCCTTAAACTAGCAGCAGATGCCATCTCCTACCCTATCTCAATTCTTATGAACCATAGTATCTCAAAACAATGCATCCCACTCCTCTGGAAAATATCTTACATCACTCCACTCCACAAAGGAGGTAACTCTACAGAGCTCCCTAATTATAGACCCATAGCAATTCTATCTCACCTAGCCAGAATACTAGAAAAACGTATGCATACCCAGCTCTTCAACTATCTTATATCTAGTAATCTCCTGTCTGATACACAGCATGGTTTCTGCCCCAGCCATTGTACCACAACTGCTCTCCAATGCTTTACTAACACTATCAACAAATACAGAAATAAAGGGAAAATAGTATCCTCCATCTTCTTAGACCTGTCCAAAGCATTTCACACTGTTTCACTAAGATCCACAACACAAAACTTGTAAAAACAAACTCCGCTTGTGGAAAAAATGAAGATGGCACCAGTTGCAATAACAGTAACAACTAATTTAATATATTTCAATCAAACTAAGTTTAAGCACTTTCATCAAGAGTATAACATAGACTTCATCGGAAACGAACAAAACCAAAATCAGTCAGTTTAAAAACTCTCCAAAATATATCATCTAATACATAAATAATCAATCACTTAAGAGATAACCTCAATTACAATCAGTCTCCTATTAAAATTAAAAATACCAAAAATATTACGAAGGAGGTGAAGCATTTTTCACATTCTTTTATTACCAGAGTTCGTTTTTACAAGATTGAAACTGTTTCCCATCAAAATAGTGTCTCTGAGCTCATCTTCCTTGAACTTAGTCATGCATCTCTCACTTGGTTCTACAGTTACTTAACTGACACCAACAAGCTGTCAAATGGTGGCAAAATCTCTTGTCTCTTCTACCAGTTTCCATGGGGCCCCTCAGGGCTCAGTCCTAGGTCATCTTCTTTTTAGTATTTTTACAAAAAAGCCCATTCTGCTACCCACCTTTCCACCATTGTTCAGTACACAGATGACTCCAGTCTCATTTGTGCTGCATCGACCCTAGAACAACTCAAAGTGACAACACAACAGGCCTTGATGTGGAATGTTGGCTATCTGACTCTAACTGATTCTTAATCCAAATAAACTTAAACTTATGCTCTTTAGTCCTGGTAAATCCTCAGACTCCTCATCCTCATTTCAAATATACTCCTCAGACAATACTACTATATCTACAGATTCTCAAACTAAATTATTAGGTGTAGTCATTGGCAACAATTTGAAATTCAATAAACACTTATCTCAAACCATCAAAAATACACATATAAACTTAGGATCCCTTTACAAAATTAGACCATTCCTCACTTCTGAAAAAAGACAGGCAATTGACATAACTCACTTATGCTCCACCTTGCTGTACACTTCCCCTATTTTAACCAACTTAAAGAAAACTGATTTAGCAAAACTTTAGATTTGCTATAATAAATTGCTAAATTTGCAACAAACTTCCTACAGCCAACCCACCAATGCTCAACCTTACAACTGAATTGGTTAGAACTACCCAACTACTTAACTTTCACCCACACACACAAATTAATCTATCAACCAGACAAAACCCCTGGACTACATCAACTGATCCGTTTATGCACTAACACCCGAGTCCTCTGCTCCTCAAATAAATCTCTTTTACACATCTTCAAATCTAACAATAGTGCTGGGGACTCCCTTTGCTTCAACTATATTTCCAAAATCTGGAACACTGTCCCACAGACTATCCTAACTCATTTCAAGAAACTAATCAAGGACTACCTGAGCAACAACTGGCTATGCTCATGTTCCACCCCAGTTGTAGTATCGGGCAAGTAATGTTGTTATTGTACTGTAGGGGCGCTATGGGGAATTAGCAACATGTACTGTTGGTTCTGTATTCTCTGGTAACTTGTTGTTTCCGGTGTATGTGGGCTATGGAGAAGTTGTGAACATGTAGCATGGGTGCGCACCTGGAGGCTCTTAATAAAGAAAGGCCTTACAACTCCAGAACCGTGTGGTCTCCTTATTTCCCAGGATATAACATATTGGCGATGAGGATGGGATGCCTCCGAGTCCGCTGCGAGTGAAAACAGCGGGGTGCAGTTAATGTCGGACGACGAAGATACTGGGCCTGCCGGAGTTATGTCTGGTTCCATGTTGGGGTCACTGGTTGCATATGACTGTCAGACCCAGACCTGGGAGGAGTATTGTGAAGTGTTGGAACATTTTTTTGAGGCAAACCAGATAATGGATGCGGGCCGGAAGCGAGCCATATTGCTGAGCTCGGTGGGCAGCAAGACATACAGTCTGATGAGGAACTTATTGAGTCCTGATAAACCGGGGGATAAATCGTTCACGGAGTTGACGAGCTTGCTTCAGTCACATTATAACCCGAAGCTGAGTGCAATAGTCCAAAGGTTCAAGTTGAATTCAAGGACTAGAATGGCCAATGAAATGGTAACGGAGTATGTCGCAGTGCTGAGGGAGCTGGCGCAACACTGTAATTATGGGGACAGACTGACAGAAATGCTAGGAGATAGGCTCGTACGTGGCATTGCAGATGACCGCATACAATGCAGATTGTTAGCGGAGCCTGAGTTGTCGTTTGAAAAGGCCTTGAAGTTGGCACAGGCCATCGAGACGGCGAATAAAGACATTCGTGATTTACAACCAAGAACCATCAAAGGGGTGGGGAGCAGGAGTGCTACCCCACTGCCGGTGCATAAGGTGGTCGGGGAGCATAAATCACAAGGGAAGTCTGGTCAGTATGCCTGTTACAGGTGTGGCGGGGAACATCTGTCACGGAACTGTCGTTTCTTAAATGAAAAATGTCATGCTTGTGGAAAAAAGGGCCATGTGAAGAAAATGTGCCGATCAATGCCCTCTAGGGACCAGCCGAGAAAGGGGGAGGAAAAGAGCAGTATGATGGACAGAAAGGGAAACCGGAAAATAAAACGGCAGTATGCACACCACATGCGTGAAGGTACAAATCAACACACCAGGGAAGAAGAGGAAGTGTTTACTATGTTTAACATGAAAGAGGCAAGGTGGGAAAGAGTCGATCCCATTACAACCCAGTTGGACTTAAATGGTAAAATGGTGCAGTTTGAAGTGGATACGGGATGTAGTGTGACAGTTCTGTCCAAGGCTGAGTATGGGAAGTTATGGCTAAAAGAAGCTCAGGAGCTGCAGGACTGTTCAGTGACTTTGAAAACATATACAGGTGAAACAGTTCCCACACTGGGGATGGCCAAAGTAACTGTAAAACATAAAGATAAAGTCAAACAGTTGCCAGTCATGGTGGTAGCAGGTAACGGACCAAACCTGTTAGGCCGGGCATGGCTAAAGGAGCTGGAAATGGGTTGTCTACGGCTCCATAAAGTAGAACAGCAGGGGCTGGCCTTGCAAGATGTGCTGGAGAACAACGAAGAAGTGTTCAAAGAGGAACTGGGGACCTGGAGGGGTCCACCAGCAAAGATACACGTTAAAGAAAACACAACGCCAAGATTTTACAAACCCCGACCCGTACCATACGCAATAAAGAAGAAAGTGGAGAATGAGTTGGAGCGACTCACCAAGCAAGGTATAATTGAACCAGTAAAGTTTTCGGAATGGGCGGCACCAATTGTTCCAGTATTAAAGCCAGATAATACTGTACGCATATGTGGTGACTACAAGCTAACAGTGAACCAAGTTTCGAAACTGGAGCAGTATCCATTACCCAAGGTGGAGGATGTATTTGAAAAGCTGTCGGGAGGTGAAAAGTTTAGTAAACTGGACCTCAGTCATGCATATCAACAAGTAGCTCTGGAAGAAGGGTCAAAGGCATATGTCACCCTTAACACACACAAAGGGCTGTTCCAAGTCAATCGTTTACCCTTTGGTGTTTCCTCTAGTCCAGCTATTTTCCAGAGAATAATGGAGGGACTGGTGGGAGGAATTCCGAAGGTGGCTGTGTATCTGGACGACATCCTGTTGATGGGTAGGAACAATTGCGAGCATCTGGAGACCCTGAACAAGGTGCTAAGGCGACTGCGAGAGGCTGGTCTACGGGTGAAGAGGAGTAAATGTGCTTTCATGGCAAAGGAAGCAGAGTTCCTGGGTTATAAGGTGGATGCATCGGGCCTACACCCCCTGCCAGACAAGGTAAAAGCCATCCAAGAGGCACCTGCACCCACAAATGTTACAGAGCTGAAGGCCTATTTAGGCTTACTTAACTATTATAACAGGTTCCTACCAAATCTGTCAACGCTGTTAGCTCCTTTACATAAACTATTAAGGAAGGAGACCCTGTGGACGTGGCAGGAGGAACAAGACAAAGCGTTTGAGCAGTCCAAGGAACTAATGCAGTCCTCAGAGGTTTTGGTGCACTACGATAGTCACAAGGACTTAATTTTGTCATGTGATGCCTCACCTTATGGGTTAGGGGCCGTGTTGGCACACCGTATGCCAGATGGACAAGAAAGACCCATTGGGTTCATGTCACGAACCTTAACACCAGCGGAGTCAAACTATTCCCAGCTAGACAAAGAGGGTTTGGCTGTAATTTTGGAATTAAGAGGTTCCACAAATACCTCTATGGCAGGAAGTTTACTGTGTGCACCGATCATAAGCCTTTGTTGTCACTGTTCAACGAGATGAAGGCCGTGCCTCAGATGGTTTCTCCTCGCATTCAGAGATGGGCTGTAATATTGAGAGCTTATGAATATGAGATTGTTTATAAGCCCGGGAAACACCATAGCAATGCGGATGCGCTGAGCCGTCTGCCGCTGCCGGGGCCTCTCCAGCGAGAGGAAAAGGAGGACCGAGTGTTGATGATGGAGGACATCACGTTGGTGTCAGCGAAGGAACTGAGCAAATGGACACGAAAAGACCTGGTGTTGGCTCGAGTGTTTCAGTGGGTCCAGCAAGGCTGGACAACACAACAACCTGATCCAGTTTTCCGGCCTTATGAGGTGAGGAAAACAGAGTTGAGTGGGCAAGATGGATGCGTGTTGTGGGGGGCACGAGTGATAATTCCGCCCCCAGGAAGACGTGCACTTTTACAACAGCTGCACCAGGGTCATGTGGGCATCACCCGAATGAAGGCCTTAGCACGAAGTTATTTCTGGTGGCCAAAGTTGGACCACGACATTGAAGTCGCTGTGAAAGAGTGTAAAACCTGTCAACAACATCGCAACTTACCTGTGGCGGCACCACTACACCCATGGGAGTGGCCGAGTAGACCTTGGCAGAGACTTCATATAGACTATGCCGGGCCTTTTATGGGGGCAATGTTTTTGATAATAATGGATGCTCATTCTAAATGGATGGATGCCTACCCAGTCAAAACACCCACTTCCACCACTACCATTGAATGCCTGAGGAAGAGTTTCAGTAGCCAAGGATTACCCGAGACTATTGTATCAGATAATGCTTCATGTTTCATGAGTGGAGAGTTCAAGGGTTTTCTGGAAAAAAATGGCATTGTACACGTCACATCAGCACCATACCATGCGGCTTCAAATGGCTGTGCTGAAAGGGCTGTCCAGACCTTTAAAGCGATGATGATAAGGCCGGAGACGGAAGTATGGCAGCCAAAGTGTCAAGGGTGTTATTCAACTACCGCATTACACCCCAGTCTACCACGGGATTGTCCCCTGCCGAGATGTTGCAAGGATGGAGATTAAGATCAACACTGGATCTGGTGCATCCAAACATCCGAGCTAAGGTAGAGAGGATACAGTGGAGGCAAAAAGAATATCATGATCGACGACGGAGAGAGAGAAGTTTCCTGGAGGGAGATGCAGTGATGACGCGAAACTTCAGTTATGGGCCTAAATGGATTCCAGGGTTCATTGTCAAGAGTACCGGTCCCCTGTCGTACCAGGTGAGGTTGAATGGAGGTTTAGTGGTGAGGAGACATGTGGACCAGATTCTGCGGAGTGCACAGGAGAAGGACTCCATGGAACTGCAAGCCCCGGAAATACCGGTAGTTTCGGGAGAAGGGCTCGCAGCGGCAGGAGGATCTCCGATCGTGGGGGCCGAGGGAGACCGCCGGGACTCGGAAGGAGAGGTTCCCGAGGACCCAACTTTTCCAGGGATGGACACACCGGTACCAGAGGTGGTAACTGTGACACCGGAGTCACCTAGGGTGGTACCATTGCGCCGTTCTAAGCGGGCACTGGTTAAACCTAGTTACTTGAAGGACTATCAGTGTTAAAATTGCATGTATAGCTTAAAAGAACAACCTAACTCGATTGTAGGGTAACTGTTTAATACTAGCCGGGTATTTAGAAATTAAGTGCCTAGATGGATTGGTTTTGACTTGCTCCCTCGTTTTTTCTTATGTAAGGAAGCATGTTCTGCGCTTAAGAGGGGAGGAATGTAGTATCGGGCAAGTAATGTTGTTATTGTACTGTAGGGGCGCTATGGGGAATTAGCAACATGTACTGTTGGTTCTGTATTCTCTGGTAACTTGTTGTTTCCGGTGTATGTGGGCTATGGAGAAGTTGTGAACATGTAGCATGGGTGCGCACCTGGAGGCTTTTAATAAAGAAAGGCCTTACAACTCCAGAACCGTGTGGTCTCCTTATTTCCCAGGATATAACACCAGTCTAAATCTCCAACACCCAAAAATATACTCATTCTTGTTTTTCTTTTCACCCCATACTTCTTCACCCCCATCCCCTTCCTTAGTACATAATTATTCTGTACTTCCCTCACGTTATGTCTATATTTGAACTAATGTGCATCTTTTTTCCTCCTCATACTCTGCACTTATATTCTTAACTATTATCCACCCATATAAGCTGATTTCAACAATTTTGAGTTATTTTGTTATAGACCTATGTGACCTGCTCAACAATGTCAAATATTACACCCTCTGGAAAACTTAATGTTTGTATTTTGGTTTATAAATTGTTTCTGCTTCTCACTATGTAATTTAAAAATGTCCTCTAGTCTATGTGATCTCAAAATGTTATGCTTCATGTACTTTGTATATACTACACTATGTCTGTCTTTGTATCTTGAGTAATCCTGAAACATGGTACATACTCTGTACCTGGTAGTATTTTTGTGTTTAATCTGAACTGTATATTTCTCTGTACATATCTGAAGTATTTTTGTAATGTTAATTGCATATTGCTGTGGAGAGTTTCGCCCCGGGTCTCTGCAGAAAATGGGCACTGATGCCCAGTCAGATTATCCGAGTAAAGAAATGTTAAATAAAATAAATAAATAAAAAAATACTCAGTTTACAATTCCAAGTACACAAGTGAACCCAAAAACAGCAGAATGCTCCAGTTCTTCAAATCTCTTTATTCACAAAGGTAGGGGCACCTTGACAGGTTATACTGCTTCATCAGCTACAATCAAGCATAAAAAAGACTGCCTTAAATACTCTAATAAACAAATCACATGATGCATTTCACGTAACTCTAAAAGGGACACAGTCCTGACAATACATAGCATTATGCTTGTTTATTTTATGTGAGCCTGAAACTTGGAGAATTTTGGTGGTTTGTGTTTTTTACTAAATATTCAGTATAATTTAAGGCACACAGCACTTTTGTAAATAGTTGTATATACAGTTGTTTACATAGGTTCATAGTTCATAGGTTCTTAGGTAGGTACTAGGCTATCTGCCAGAGGGCGTTTATAAGCCTAGCCAGAGTGTGTCAGCTTTTGCCACCCCATTGATTAATTAACTGAGCCTCTGTCAAGAAGAGCCAATGAAGTGATCCCAGGGGTGTAGTTTCTGTTACCCATCCACTCGTCAAGGTTTCTCTTGAAGAGTGTTAGTGAGGGGCTCTGCCTAATGTAGTTAGGAATTTTGTTCCAAAGCACGGGGAGTCTCTGTGACAGGAATCTATCCCTCCAGCATGTTCTATTTATTGTTGTGGTGAGGTTTAGCTCACTAGAGCGAGTGGCTCGCAGTGACTTGGATTCCCTTAGGTGGAGCGTGTCCATCAATTCTGAGTTGGACATGGCTTTGTAAGTCAGGCAGAGATCACTTCTGAGTAAGCAATATGCCACTGAGTACAGTTGGAGTTTTTCCAGTCGGGCTGCATAGGACATATGTTTGAGACCAGTAATCCTCTTGGTGAGGTACTTTTGCAGTCTTTCCAGCAATTGGAAGTGTCTTGTGAGGTACATCCCAAATGGGGCATTGTACTCTATGATGGGTCTGATGAGTGACGATTAGAGGGGCACTATAACCTCTATTTCTAGATGCGAACCCTTTAGTAATTAGATGGGCTACATAGAAGGATTTCCTAACTCCTTTGGCAATATGATTGTCAAAGGAGAGGTTACTATCTACCTGAGTCCCCAGATCTCTTATTACCTCTTCTGTATTAAGGGAGCTGCCACCTATGTGGTAATTCATGGGTGTTTTGTTTTTCCCAAATGAGATGACTATGCATTTTTTGGCATTTAGCTTGAGACCTTGACTTTGACACCAGGTGTCCGTCTCAGTACGGCCTTTTTGGAGAATGTCTGTGTCAGCCGGAGAGTCAATTATGGCTCCCAGTTTGCAGCCATTGGCGAACTTGGTTAGCCATAGTCCTCCTGTGTTTGCCTGTACTTCTGAGAAGTATATACCGAACAGTAGGGGTCCCAGGACCCAGCCTTGTGGGACACCACTTGCGACTGGTTTAGAGTCGGACCTGGAGCCCGCTATTCTTACCATGTGAGTTCTGTCTGTAAGCCAGTTGGCAACCCATCTCGTGACGTAGGGGCTTATGTTCAGGCTGGTGAGATTTTCTATAATTCCTGAGTGGTGGATGGTGTCAAAAGCCTTTGCGAGGTCAAGGTTGGCTGTGTGAACTACCTTCCCCTCAACTATGGCCTTGGTGACTGTCTTGAAGAAGTCAACCAGGTTTAGTAGGCATGATCTGCCCTTAACAAAGCAGAACTGGGTCGGGTCAAGTGTTTGGAGGTTCCCAATGTCTTTGTTAATGAGTTCCATGATGATGCACTCCATAGCCTTGCAGACCAGGCTAGTCAGACTTATGGGGCAATAGTTACCAGGGTCAGTTGTGGCCCCTCCTTTGTGGAGTGGAATAACTGTTGATGTGCACCATTCTATGGGCACGTAGCCTGTGGAGAGGCTGAGGTGGGGGGCTATGGCCCCAAACACCCCAGTTTGGTTAGCTGAATCCCAAATCCCACCAACTAAATATACCAACTCTGAAATTGCACTACAGTTGGGAAAAGGGCAAAGTTCACCTTGTTGGGCAACAGGTTACTTACCCTGGGAATACATTCACTGATCTGGTCCTTCGCTGAAATTAGTTTTCGTTCATTTTGTCTTGACAACATGGTCTTCAGTCTTCTGGGATTTTGTTATTTTCAGGTAGACCTATATAAAGTTTTTTTTTTTTTTTTTGATGTACTTTGTTCTTATACTATTGTTAATGTTGAATTTTATACTCAAAAAGAGATTGGATAAAAAAATTCTTATGAATATTGGTTATTAACAGTTCCAGTGTACTGTATGGTCTGGTAGGAAAGTTAATTATCCGCGCAAAGTTCTTTAAAGAAAGTTGTTGTATCTTTCGGCTTTTTTCCCGGTTAAAGAAAGTATGCTACAAAATTATTCTTCAACAGTTGTGAACTGAGTGTTGTTTTGCTAATTTATGTTAGGAAAATTAAAGTCACCTAGTATAATTGGGTTATCTAAGTTCAAACTACTTTCAGGGCAATCAGTACACTCCAGCTGGTCTAAAGTTGAGCGTTTTGAACTTTTATAACACACCATAGGTATCAGTAGATTCCTTTCATTGGGTTATATGTTACAGCAGGATAGTTTCCCTAAGATTATCTACCAGCGTGACTCTAGAAGGAATGTTATTCACAACAAAAATTACTACCCCAGCATCTCTGTAGTCAGTATTTAAACAATCATATATGTTATAAGAAGGGAGAGGAATTCCTTCATTTTGCCATGATTCAGTAATAGCAACCAGTGAAAATGTGGATTCATAGTGTACTGCTACTAGTTTCTCTGTCTTATTCCAGAGTCTATAGGCATTTGTATAATAGAGGGCAATCCCCTTTTTTCATAGACTTAGCCCTATTATTTGTTAGGGGGCATGATCGGCAGATGGCTGTTGATCTTTAGTGCAGTATCAGCATTAATTTCCTTACCAGCATTCAGGAAATGAATGTCATCACTGCTTATGTGACCAGGACTTAACCACTCCAGTGATTTGTGTGTAGTATAAGGTGTACAAGTGGTTTGCTATGGTTTTAAAAGCAGAAAGGAAACCTTTTTGCTACTCAGATACAAGAGGATCTTTTATTTTCCTCCAGACTGAGGGATGACATAGGGTACTGAAATGGCTAAGTACAGTTCTGTCTTGTACTACATGAAATAAGATTCATATCAAGTAGCAACACACCTTCCTAGTCGTATAGTACAATGTATTTCATTTATTACACAAACCAAACAACCCTTCACACCTTCACAGGCATTATATTTACCCCCCCCCCCCGTTTTGAATTACTGTTTTCTGTTTCCTTCAATGGGATGTGGAAACTAAATAAACCATATGTTGAAAAGGTTTTACGTAGTTTATATTGGCTTTTATGAGTGAACTGTCTGTGTATGGGTTTCCACTGTAGTTCAAATGTAAGATTAAACTGTTTTATATTATTAGGTAATTTTGTGCCATTGTTGCAGTAGTGTAGGGAAGGTTATGTTCAGACATATTAGTTTTGTTCTTTACTTATATTTTAGTTAACTTATTTTGATTAGGACATATTATTAGACTCCTTAATTTCCTTGTGGTGTAGTGGAGTTTGACTGTTCCTGTACAAAATCAGAGCAATCCTTGGTCTTTAAAGGACATCCTTCTCAAGCAGACAGTCTTGGTGTTTGCTAGGTTTTTCCCAGGGTGTGGTCAGTGAATTACTTATCTTTGACAGCTATGTTCTGTCCTTATAAGGACAATAAGGCAACACCTGTTTTAATATTTTGGGCTCTCTTCCCTGTCTTTATGAAGATATGGGGAACACCTACACTTTTTTAAATTAATTCCCTGGTGATGCAGTGGTGTTTGACTTCTGTTGTAGCCAGTCAGAGCAGTCTTTAATCTTTAAGGGGTGTCCAACCTTTTGGCTTGCTGGGCCGCATTGAGTGAATAGAAATTGTCTTGGGGCCGCATATAAAATATATCATATAGTTAACTCATTCACTGCCACGGGCAACCAAAGTCGACCTCCTGGCTGTAATGTAGGTGCATTTGAACAATGAATAAATGTAATAAAGGCCTACTATTTGCCTTAAAATTCTAATTCAAATTTTCTAATCTAACAGTTAACTCTAACATCTTAGTTTATATATATATATATATATATATATATATATATATATATATATATATATATATATATATATTTTTTTTTTTACAAATAAACAGATATTCACTACAGCACTAGCATTTCTCACTGGGAAAACAACTCCAGCAGTCAAGCTACATAAAATGTCAACATTAGCAGTCCTACAATACTATAATCCACAAAAATAAGCCAATAAAGTTGCAATAAAGTAAATAATTCACATTACTGAATTAATAAAACAATTCTAAATAAGCTATAAGAGGATCTCATCGAAACAAATGAATGGTGCCAGAAACATTGCCTCAAGCTAAATGCCAAAAATACATCATCATCCCCTTTGGGGAGAGTGATGTTCCCCACAAATTATCACATTAATGACAATGTTGTAAGCACACAATTAGTCATGAAGTGCTTAGGCACTCAGGTTGATAAAAACCTGACTTTTGACCACCATGTTGTCTCTGTTGTACAGAAAGCTTTTTGCATGGCCCACCTCATTAGTAAGAGTATCATTCAGGGACAAAGTGGTCATAACAACCCTGTATTCTTCCTTTATAAGAGCCATTACTGAGTGCAAAGCCCCTTTTGGCATGTGCTTCAGAAAAACACCCTGCCAGAAGAAAGACTACAACCATTTCTGACAAAAAAGGTCAAAGGACTAAGTTCACTTAGTTATCCAAACAGACTAAAAAGCTTCTTGCTTTCCTCTGTCTCTTACTGGACCCCTATAAATTTCATCACTGGCTTGCTTTCCAGGCTAAGAAAGATCCTGCCTGAAGTGACTTCCTCCACCTAAGGAATACTGGTTATATGTGAAACGCTCACTGCAAAGACCACAGCCTTCACTGCAATATAAACAAACAGCTCTGTATGGACAGGTTCTTGATACAAAAACTTCAGCTTCTGTAAAAAGCTCCTCTCATTATCAAAAATGTAGTTCAGCAACACGACAACTGAATGGATAGCCATAAATATACTCCTTGAGTAAGTAGAATAGCCTTCATCATACCGGATGAAAAATCCAAATACTAAACTTTCCTAGCTGGATGGCTAAAATCTAATATTGGTTACTCAAGTCTACTTGCCCAAGAAGAGGGGCCTATTTAACTAAGAATTCCATTTACAAAAATATATTCAGTATACATATTAAGTCTTTCTCTCTTTCACACACTCACAAAATGAGCCCCTACTTCTAAAATACGCAACCTTATTAATCACATGGCACACATTCACTGAAAGAAATTGTCTGAAAGTAAAACTATCTGAAAAAAATATACTAGAGGTGGACTCATCCATCCAATTTCCCACCACCAAAAGGACCATCAATAAATTAGCAAACAACTGCTCAGCAAAAAGTAAATGAATAAGAAATCCATAAAATCTCTAAGATCATACTACATACTGGAGTGAACATAGAACTTCCCTCCAATCTAAAGCCATTTGACAGTCAGACATTTTAATTTGTACAGAAGTTATTCACAAACTGACAGTTTACTGAGCTGTCACATTAGCACTCTATGCTTATGTCTGAACCAATGAAGCATACTTGTCAATTCCAAAAGAATTAAAGTAGCTTAATAAGAAAGTTATTTGCAAGGTTACATGGCAGTTTATATTGGAAATAATCAAAGATATCAAAAAGGCTCTGTTTCTCGTATTTATGCTGAAAAGTCTTCCAAGGTAAATACACCCTTTTGATTTAGCATGGAACCCTACCTCTCAACCTTTGAGCAAGAAATCTGCAGAAAGAAAAAAATAAAAGTGGGACACAGGCCAAAAAACAGTTATGCATCACAGACACCATTGAAACAACTGTAGCTTCAAACATTGTACATCACTTACAGTCTTTCTATCCCATCATTGTCAGTTAAGCATTATATGGCTCATTCAATCCTGCCTTCTTTTCCAACAAAGAAAACCATGCTTTGAAATGGCAAATGCATTAAAAATAATAAATAAAACACATTGCATCCACATCCTGCAACTTCCTATCTGCAAACAACCACAGAGCTTTCACTGAATCTAGGGCTGCTTATTTCCCAGGAATGATAGCTCTCCCTAATTAAGTCTAATGGGATACAATCTACCAGGATCTGGACTACCTGGAATAAATTAAATTATGGCCTGCAAATTGCAAGTGCACTTTGTTTAATTAAACTATATTTCTAAGCCCACTTACTGTATTTTTTCACTAACATCCCAATATCCATTTCCAGGTCACTTTACAAGACATTGGCAATGGTAGACTTGGCATCCTCCAGATCCCTATGGGACCACACTCAGCACTGCAAATGGCAAGAAGCTATGTCTTAAAAAAATCTACTTTTGGCATGCCTAGTACCCAAGTATCAGGTTTTGAAAAAAAGAAACATATTCCACAGTCTGTAAAACACATACACACTAAAACCCTCAACATTTAAAAAATGACATTGTGCCCCCCTGATTTGCCAGTATAGATGATCCACCAAAGCTGTACTTATTGTTGTCCAATCTGCCACTGCTTAGAACCCATCAATGACAAAACAGTACTGGTTACTTTTTTGTTTGTCAGAAAAAACAATTCAACTTTATATGCTACATTCCCACAAAGTCAATCCACTACTGACCCATTACCCTAGGCTGCTGTCTCATTCTTACTCCCTGGAACTGCATTACCTTGGATGACCAATTTTATTTCCTAAGCAAAAGACACAAATTGGAAGATGAAGCAAAAATCCATACAGTTGAGAGGTATGATTTCATATTCAATACAACACTCTCTCTGTCAGGAAAACCACAAATTAATGAAAGTGTACTTTTAATGTATGATATATTTGTGGGCTAACTTATTTGTGTTCAGTAGGTAGATTGATCGTCATTAGCCTCTTTGTGCATGTGTCTCTCTGTCATGCACACATACACACACACACACACACACACACACACACACACACACACACACACACACACACACACTCTTCTTTCACATGCACAAACATTCTGCTTTCATGCATGTACTCACTCATTCACTCCCTCTGTACTTACCTATTAACACAGGTAAGTGCTGTCCCTTTCAAAGGCAATGATTGCAAATCCATACACGAGTCCCTCTTCAGCGAGAACACACATGCACTGATTCTTTGGCATGAAATAATGGTGGAAACACACAGATCCTTCTTTGGCACAAAAAAATCAAAACTAGAATGGTGCTTTGGTGCATGCGCACAACAGCAGAGTTATAGGTCACGGACGTGAAAAACACAAAACAAAAAAAGTGTTTTGGGGCATGCATATATCGATGTTGCAGTTAGTGGTTGGGGGCCACATGGAAGAGCTCTGAGGGCCGCATGCGGCCCATGGGCCGCAGGTTGGACACATCTAAGGGATGTCCAACTCGAGTGGACATGAGTGGCGCAGGCTAGAGCATCTTGCATAGATGCGAAGACACAAAGATGCACTTTATGCATCCTTACATGACAATCTGATTGTGTGAGTGTGAAGTGTGGAGATATTACTTGTAAGGTAAATTATTTTATGAACTTATAAGTGTTCTGACGTAAGGAACATTTCCAGTTATATGGTTTATTATTTTTTAGAGTATGTCATTGTTAGTAAATTATCCCTTTTGTTAATAAGTTGTGTAGGCATTTTCTTTACTTTGGAGGACATGTGCTTTGTGTGTTGTTTAGCTTCAAAATGTATAACTTGAACACATATACTTTGCAGGATTTATTGCAGTATGATTATTCACTTGAGTGTTTGTATATGAAGAAGATTGCATCAGTGGATGGGAAATGTATAAATTGCACAAGGCTTCATAAATTATAAACAATTACGGATGGCAAAGTTATAGACCCTACAATTTTGTGCAGTTGTATAAATGGTAAAGCCATTCATATTACTTGTTATGAACTGGATAGATAATTTAGGGACCATTACTTATGTGACTGGCTTTTAAAGAATGACACTTATTAGCCTTAAAGTAAAGGGAGATGTATGTGATGATTGATTTAGTTGGTCAAACTGCTGATAATGATTTTTATTAATCAGATGTTTGCCATACCTGTGAAGGGTTGTTTGGTTTGTGTAATAAATGAAAGAGATTGGATAAAAAAAATTCTTATGAATATTGGTTATTAACAGGTCCAGTGTACTGTATGGTCTGGTAGGAAAGTTAATTATCTGCACAAAGTTCTTTAAAGAAAGTTGTTGTATCTTTCAGCTTTTTTCCCGGTTAAAGAAAGTATGCTACAAAATTCTTCTTCAACAGTTGTGAACTGAGTGTTGTTTTGCTAATTTATGTTAGGAAAATTAAAGTCACCTAGCATAATTCAGTTATCTAAGTTCAAACTACTTTCAGGGCAATCAGTACACTCCAGCTGGTCTAAAGTTGAGCATTTTGAACTTTTATAACACAACATAGGTATCAGTAGATTCCTTTCATTGGGTTATATGTTACAGCAGGATAGTTTCCCTAAGATTATCAACCAACGTGACTCTAGAAGGAATGTTATTCACAACAAAAATTACTACCCCAGCATCTCTGTAGTCAGTATTTAAAAATCATATATGTTATAAGAAGGGAGAGGAATTCCTTCATTTTGCCATGATTCAGTAATAGCAACTAGTGAAAATGTGGATTCATAGTGTACTGCTACTAGTTTCTCTGTCTTATTCCAGAGTCTATAGGCATTTGTATAAAAGGGGGCAATCTCCTTTTTTCATAGACTTAGCCCTATTATTTGTTAGGGGGCATGATCTGCAGATGGCTGTTGATCTTTAGTGCAGTATCAGCATTAATTTCCTTACCGGCATTCAGGAAATGAATGTCAACACTGCTTATGTGACCAGGACTTAACCACTCCAGTGATTTGTGTGTAGTATAAGGTGTACAAGTGCTTTGCTATGGTTTTAAAATCAGAAGGGAAACCTTTTTGCTACTCAGGTACAAGAGGATCTTTTATTTTCCTCCAGACTGGGGGATGACATAGGGTACTGAAATGGCTAAGTACAGTTCTGTCTTGTACTACATGAAATAAGATTCATATCAAGTAGCAACCCACCTTCCTAGTTGTATAGTACAATGTATTTCATTTATTACACAAACCAAACAACCCTTCACAGGCATTCTATTTACCCCCCCCCCGTTTTGAATTACTGTTTTCTGTTTCCTTCAATGGGATGAGGAAACTAAATAAACCATATGTTGAAAAGGTTTTATGTAGTTTATATTGGCTTTTATGAGTGAACTGTCTGTGTATGGGTTTCCACTGTAGTTCAAATGTAAGATTAAACTGTTTTATATTATTAGGTAATTTTGTGCCATTGTTGCAGTAGTGTAGGGAAGGTTATGTTCAGGCATATTAGTTTTGTTCTTTACTTATATTTTAGTTAACTTATTTTGATTAGGACATATTATTAGACTCCTTAATTTCCCTGTGGTTTAGTGGAGTTTGACTGTTCCTGTACAAAATCAGAGCAATCCTTGGTCTTTAAAGGACATCCTTCTCAAGCAGACAGTCTTGGTGTTTGCTAGGTTTTTCCCAGGGTGTGGTCAGTGAATTACTTATCTTTGTCAGCTATGTTCTGTCCTTATAAGGACAATAAGGCAAAACCTGTTTTAATATTTTGGGCTCTTTTCCCTGTCTTTATGAAGATATGGGGAACACCTGCACTTTTTTAAATTAATTCCCTGGTGATGCAGTGGTGTTTGACTTCTGTTGTAGCCAGTCAGAGCAGTCTTTAATCTTTAAGGGGTGTCCAACCTTTCGGCTTGCTGGGCCGCATTGAGTGAATAAAAATTGTCTTGGGGCCGCATATAAAATATATCATATAGTTAACTCATTCACTGCCACGGGCAACCAAAGTCGACCTCCTGGCTGTAATGTAGGTGCATTTGAACAATGAATAAATGTAATAAAGGCCTACTATTTGCCTTAAAATTTTAATTCAAATTTTCTAATCTAACAGTTAACTCTAACATCTTAGTTTTTATATATATATATATATATATATATATATATATATATATATATATATTTTTTTTTACAAATAAACAGATATTCACTACAGCACTAGCATTTCTCACTGGGAAAACAACTCCAGCAGTCAAGCTACATAAAATGTCAACATTAGCAGTCCTACAATACTATAATCCACAAAAATAAGCCAATAAAGTTGCAATAAAGTAAATAATTCACATTACTGAATTAATAAAACAATTCTAAATAAGCTACAAGAGGATCTCATCGAAACAAATGACTGGTGCCAGAAACATAGCCTCAAGCTAAATGCCAAAAATACATCATCATCCCCTTTAGGGAGAGTGATGTCCCCACAAATTATCACATTAATGACAATGTTGTAAGCATGCAATCAGTCATGAAGTGCTTAGGCACTCAGGTTGATAGAAACCTGACTTTTGACCACCATGTTGTCTCTGTTGTACAGAAAGCTTTTTGCATGGCCCACCTCATTAGTAAGAGTATCATTCAGGGACAAAGTGGTCATAACATCCCTGTATTCTTCCTTTATAAGAGCCATTACTGAGTGCAAAGCCCCTTTTGGCATGTGCTTCAGAAAAACACCCTGCCAAAAGAAAGACTACAACCATTTCTGACAAAAAAGGTCAAAGGACTAAGTTCACTTAGTTATCCAAACAGACTAAAAAGCTTCTTGCTTTCCTCTGTCTCTTACTGGACCCCTATAAATTTCATCACTGGCTTGCTTTCCAGGCTAAGAAAGATCCTGCCTGAAGAGACTTCCTCCACCTCAGGAATACTGGTTATATGTGAAACGTTCACTGCAAAGACCACAGCCTTCACTGCAACATAAACAAACAGCTCTGTATGGACAGGTTCTTGATACAAAAACTTCAGCTTCTGTAAAAAGCTCCTCTCATTATCAAAAATGTAGTTCAGCAACACGACAACTGAATGGATAGCCATAAATATACTCCTTGAGTAAGTAGCATAGCCTTCATCATACCAGATGAAAAATCCACATACTAAACTTTCCTAGCTGGATGGCTAAAATCTAATATTGGTTACTCAAGTCTACTTGCCCGAGAAGAGGGGCCTATTTAACTAAGAATTCCATTTACAAAAATATATTCAGTATACGTATTGTCTCTCTCTCTTTCACACACTCACAAAATGAGCCCCTACTTCTAAAATACGCAACCTTAGTAATCACATGGCACACATTCACTGAAAGAAATTGTCTGAAAGTAAAACTATCTGAAAAAAAATATACTAGAGGTGGACTCATCCATCCAATTTCCCACCACCAAAAGGACCATCAATAAATTAGCAAACAACTGCTCAGCAAAAAGTAAATGAATAAGAAATCCATAAAATCTCTAAGATCATACTACATACTGGAGTAAACATATAACTTCCCTCCAATCTAAAGCCATTTGACAGTCAGACATTTTAATTTGTACAGAAGTTATTCACAAACTGACAGTTTACTGAGCTGTCACATTAGCACTCTATGCTTATGTCTGAACCAATGAAGCATACTTGTCAATTCCTTCTTTCACATGCACAAACATTCTGCTTTCATGCATGTACTCACTCATTCACTCCCTCTGTACTTACCTATTAACACAGGTAAGTGCTGTCCCTTTCAAAGGCAATGATTGCAAATCCATACACGAGTCCCTCTTCAGCGAGAACACGCATGCACTGATTCTTTGGCATGAAATAATAGTGGAAACACACAGATCCTTCTTTGGCACAAAAAAATCAAAACTAGAATGGTGCTTTGGTGCATGCGCACACCAGCAGAGTTATAGGTCACGGACGTGAAAAACACAAAACAAAAAAAGTGTTTTGGGGCATGCGTATATCGATGTTGTAGTTAGAGGTTGGGGGCCACATGGAAGAGCTCTGAGGGCCGCATGCGGCCCATGGGCCGCAGGTTGGACACATTTAAGGGATGTCCAACTCGAGTGAACATGAGTTGTGCAGGCTAGAGCATCTTGCATTGATGCGAAGACACAAAGATGCACTTTATGCATCCTTACATGACAATCTGATTGTGTGAGTGTGAAGTGTGGAGATATTACTTTTAAGGTAAATTATTTTTATGAACTTATAAGTGTTCTGACGTAAGGAACATTTCCAGTTATATGGTTTATTATTTTTTAGAGTATGTCATTGTTAGTAAATTATCCCTTTTGTTAATAAGTTGTGTAGGCATTTTCTTTACTTTGTAGGACATGTACTTTGTGTGTTGTTTAGCTTCAAAATGTATAACTTGAACACATATACTTTGCAGGATTTATTACGGTATGATTATTCACTTGAGTGTTTATATATGAAGAAGATTGCATTAGTGGATGGGAAATGTATCAACTGCACAAGGCTTCATAAATTATAAACAATTACGGATGGCAAAGTTATAGACCCTACAATTCTGTGCAGTTGTATAAATGGTAAAGCCATTCATACTACTCTTAATTATGTTATGAACTGGATAGATAATTTAGGGGCCATTACTTATGTGACTGGCTTTTAAAGAATGGCACTTATTAGTCTTAAAGTAAAGGGAGATGTATGCGATGACTGATTTAGTTGGTCAAACTGCTGATAATGATTTTTATTAATCAGATGTTTGCCATACCTGTGAAGGGTTGTTTGGTTTGTGTAATAAATGAAAGAGATTGGATAAAAAAAATTCTTATGAATATTGGTTATTAACAGGTCCAGTGTACTGTATGGTCTGGTAGGAAAGTTAAATATCTGCACAAAGTTCTTTAAAGAAAGTTGTTGTATCTTTCAGCTTTTTTCCCAGTTAAAGAAAGTATGCTACAAAATTCTTCTTCAACAGTTGTGAACTGAGTGTTGTTTTGCTAATTTATGTTAGGAAAATTAAAGTCACCTAGTATAATTGGGTTATCTAAGTTCAAACTACTTTCAGGGCAATCAGTACACTCCAGCTGGTCTAAAGTTGAGCGTTTTGAACTTTTATAACACACCGTAGGTATCAGTAGATTCCTTTCATTGGGTTATATGTTACAGCATAACATAACTTTCCAAAAAAAATTAAGAAAATATGTAAGAACGTAAATGGACAAAAAAAGAAAAAGAAAAGGGTTATATTGGTGAATCCCAAAAGTAAACGCACTATTAATAATTTTCTCATAATCTGAAAGTTGTACTATATCTGTGCCATATTTTTTATTATTAGAGGATATGGTTCGTAACCTTGTGGTAACAAGAGTCAAACTCAGGACCAGTAAATGATGATGTGAGTTATTCTATTTTTTCAAAGACTATAAAAACACAAACTCCTATACTTAAGACTGTTGATTCTGTTATATCTACTGAGGCAGATAATAAGAATGTATTTATTATTAATAATAGAGATAGACAAGGTGAATTAAAAAGGTGTGCTTTGGGTGATTTCACTGTACCTAATTTATCTAACCCTAATAGTGAGATTGCTGATCATGTTTGAAATCTGTCTGACATTTTAGTTATTGGTGACTCCATGATTAAGTACTGTGATAGAAGATTAGGTACTATTGACAGAGACAGGCTCTCTACTTGTTCACTTCCTGGTATAACGTTAGCTGATTTTCCTCAGGTAATTTATAGATTTCTTAAGGGTAAAATAAAAATATGGTCTTATTATGATACATATGGATACTGACAACATGAGTAGAACTCCATTAAATCATATGAAGCAAGCAGTGTTGGGTATTCTTGAGCAGTTAGAGCGTAATTCTATAGAAGTTATTGTTAGTAAATTTTTCATTCAGTTAAATGGAGTAACTGTATATGTAAGTTCATCTGCTTACAACCTGGTCAAGACAACTAGGCATAGTTTACAATCTCGGAGTTATCACTTCATGGGAGTAGTTTGTTTTTGACTCCCATATGTTTTCACAAGATTTCTCTCATTTAAGTCATGATGGCACTGATTTTCTACCAGGAAAATTTTACAATTTAATTGAGTTTTTCTAAGGAGATATCAGAATGGCAGACTATTAGAGAAAGATCTTATAATATTATAGGTTCTGTTAATGATGAAATTTACAGTAGTAAGTCTGCTCATGATGTTACACACCTGCTATTATAATGGCCAGAGCATTGGTAATATATTTGACAAATTAAAATGTGCTATACTTAACATAAATTATGATATAGTGATTATTACTGAAGTGTGGAATGCCACTGAATTTGTATTATCAGGATTTAAGAAATTGAGTATTCATGAGCCTCACGAGGGGTGGTAGCATTCTCATACTCATAAGAGATACCAGTCCCACTTATTTAGTACTTTTTGATGTACATTTTAAATCCTTAATGATTAATTTATTAACAACTAGGAGTACTCTTAGAATTCTAGCCTGTTATAGGAGACCTACCATGGAGACTGTAAAATATAAGGAATTTCTTAACACCTTTGAATCAGGATTAGTTTATGATAATTTCATTTTATTGGGTAGTTTTAATTATCCAGATATTGATTTGAGGACACTTAGTTCTATAAATGAATTCATTGGGATATTTCATAAAATCATTTTCTACAACATGACTCAATTGATATCAACCAATACTAAAAAATATAGATTTTGGATTTAATTTTAACTAATGATCAAAATCTCATTAGTAAGATTATTGTTGCCACTAGGAATATTGGATGATAATTCATTTAGGTTTTGAGATACTGGCTGCACAGCCTTCATTTACAAAACAGAAATTTTGTATTAAAATTGATTAGAACTTTATAAAAGAAGGGATTAAGAACAGAAATTGTAACATGAGGGTCTTACATACAGGTTGTGGTTATAATGCACTGGAAAGGATTTTGGCTATAATGCACTGGAAAGAATTTTGGCAAGTTCTATTCAATGTTTATCTGCAATAAATGTCCATACTGGTGAAATCAAACGGTCAGATGTTATAGGAAAAAAAAAGGTTGTTCATGAAGTATAGAATGTCTCATTTCAGAAAGAACAAGAGAGAAATGAATAGAGTGACTAATGTCTTGCAGATGAATATTAAAAAGAGGAAGCTAAATTAAAAGATAAAGTTAGCTTTGACTGATAATAAAAAGAAACATTATAAATCCATCAATTTACATAAGAAATAATCAAATGAAATTTCTATTATTTATTTAGATGGTGTCAACTTGTTTAGTCCTAAGTCAATACTCAATGCTTTTACTAAACATGTTCAGGCATATCAATTGCTACTGGTAATAACATATTTACATGTTCAAAATTGGATAAAACATGTTTTACTGCCCACATATTTCTATACATACTATACCTACAGCCTTAAGTAAGTTTCACAATAAAACTTCCACAGGTCTGGATGATATTCCTCCAATCTTACTAAATAATTTAAAGAATGAGTTGGTTAATCATTTATTTACAATATTTAATGCTCTGTTAAGTTTTTGCACTGTACTATTTTCTTGGAAATTCTCATCTGTTACCCCAATACACAAAAAGGGGAACACTTCAGATATGAATAATTTTCATCTCAGAAGCTTGACTTCTGTATTGGGGAAGTGTTTCAAAAGTGCCGTACAGGACTTAATATTACATGACAGAGCTATAAGTAAATTACATGATTTACATCAACATGGCTTTTAGTACTGGAAGATCTACTTTAAATTAATTTTAAGACCATGCCACTATAACTACATATTTGATCTGTCTGTAGTGGTTATATTTTTTGGATATGGCCAAGCCTTTGATACTCTTCCACATAAAACAATATGTGATACTATGTTAAGAGATGACATAAATCCCTTTCTATTTAACTGGGATTATGGAGAAGTTACTGCATAGGAAGCAGGTAGTTTCAATTCAGGGTCATATTTCCGATCCTTATTTTATATCAGAAGGGGTTGCACAAGGTTCTTTGTTGGATGCACTATTGTTTAATAGTGTGTTTGCAACCTTTCCAGTAATAAAATATTGTTGGAAGAGCAAATATAATTGTAAGCTGGAATCTGCTCAAACGTCAATGGATGATTATGACAATATTAAATACATGACAGAAATTCTTAACTGTGCCAACAATACTGGAACTAAATTTAGTACAGATAAATGTGGAATAATGTATTTTGGCAAAAATAGAATAAGAGTACCTTTGTTACTACGCAATAGATAGTTACTTGAGGTTATAGATTATAGAGACCTAGGAATATTAATTTCACCAAATATGCTATTAACTAAGCATGTTAATGACATTACAGTTAAAGTCATGAGCTATGAAACAATTAGGTCTTCTATTAAAAATATTTCTGTTGTGGATTATCAATATATAGTAACATTATACAAAACTTATATTAAACCCTTATTTGAATATAACAGTATTTTTGTATTTACATTAATGATCATTTCAATAAATTAGAAAAGGTTTAATGTAAATTTACTTAAGAGAATCAGAATATTTAGAGGAGTGTCCTATGTAGTGAAGTGTGTTAATTTAAAATTATATTCTCTACATTATAAATATCTTAGAGGTAAATCCATTTTTGGATTTAACGTTCTTGCTAGTGAACTGCTTCAGGCTATGTTTGATGTTAATATTAATTACAGAGTAAGGACACATAAACATAATTGTATGCTCAAAGTTAAAACTGTAAGAACTGAGCTGAGATTTTTATATATATATATATATATATATATATATATATATATATATATATATAACAAAAATAGAACAAAAACGGAATAAATGACTCCTGTAATCAAAGACGAAGCATAAATATAAAATAAAACAGATGATAGGAGTCAAACACGGCTGAGGCAATCAACTGTCCCTTTGTAGAAATACTCTGTGCATATAAATCCTCTGGAATAAACTGCAGCGTTAAAATCAGAAATAATTTATTAAAAGACAGAACGAGTTAGCGCTTTCACCTTAGATGGCTTCTTCAGACTCAGAATACAAAAATACAAAAACCCTGACAGTTTAAATAGTCAAAAGAGCGGGAAATTCAAATAATCAAACAATCAGCAGCAATAATTAGATGTAATAAAATGAAACACAATGACTCTCTTAAAGGAAAAAACATGGTAGCAACTAACTGCATAGTTGATTAGCCTCTAATAATGACTACATATACACATAAAGAACTGTATATTTATGCATAAACTTTCAGTTTCTTCATTTTCAAAAAAGGTTTAACAGAGAGCGTAGTATTAAGGCCTGGTGGAATGTCAGATCTAAACCTTAATATCCAAATGTTCTCCCTGCTTGCTGTGTGGTTCCTGATATCCCCCCCCTAGCATTGACATGTACCTGCTCAATAATCTTAAACTTGAATGTGTGGTTAATACCACACTCCATGACATGTCTGGCTAGGGCATTGGTCTTCTGTAACATCCTAATGCCGTAAAGGTGCTCACGTATCCGGTCCTTCAAGCGTCTATTGGTCTTGCCAACATAGAATGAACCACAACGTTGGCAAACGGCCAGATAGACCACATTACAAGTTGAACAGTCACCATTAACTTTAAAATGGTAATTATATCTGGTAACCGGATGTATGAAGTTGTTGGTGGAATCAATAAAATAACAAAAGTTACACGAGCCACAGGGATGGGTGCCATGATGTAAAATATTGGGAATTGGTTCAGGCTGCCCTTTATCACAGAGTATCCTTTTCAAATTCTTTTTGTTTTTATATCTAAAACATGGTGTATCACCTAAAATCTCCTTAATGTGTGGATCTACCATTAAAACATTCCAGTGAGAGTTGACAACTTCCTGATGAACCCTACATCATGGGTATAAAATATGGAGAATGCTGTTCTATTGAAGTTCGTATTATCAAATGTGTTCTGTGTTACAATATCCCTCTGAGCAGAAAAATAAGGGGCTGCTATACTCTCTGGATCCGAAAAGACGTACTGTGCCTATGGCTATATCTGAATTGCTATATCCCCGTTCTAGTAACCTTTCACTAAGATCATATAGGTCACGTTCATACCCTGTTAGGCTAGGATTATGCCTTGACACCCTCATGGATTGACCTTTAACTATGTTGCAGAAAACATATTGTGGATGCATACTGCAACGGTGCAATAATGTGTTTCTATGGCATGATTTCTTAAAAAGTCCTGTATTAATAAGTCCACTAGACAATTTTTCAACAAAAATGTCTAAAAAAGAAATTTTGGTATCAGAGACCTCATGAGTGAACTTAAGATATGGCGTAGCCATATTGATCTCATCAATAAATGCATGTAAACGATTAATAGTACCTTTCCATAAAAAGAAGAGGTCGTCTACGAAACGTCTGTAGAACAATACATGTTCATTAAAAGCTGATAATTGGTACATATGATCAAATTCCCATTGAGCCATGAATAGATTGGTGTAGCTGTTGGCACAGGAAGTGCCCATAGCTACGCCATCTATTTGTAAAAAACATTTCCCTTGGAAATAAAAAAGATTATTGTATAAGACTAATTGTAAAAGGGAAATGAGAAGATCGACTTTAACATCAGACATGTCAGATTCTCTAATAAGGTAACGATGTATCATATCTATGCCAGCCTGATTGGGAATGACTGTAAACAAGGATTGTATGTCCATGGTTACAAATATAACATCACTAGTATCTGCCATATCTTTAAGACAATCATATAAATCAATTAAAAACTGTCTAGTGTCTTTTAAAATGTACCTGTTACTTTCAACTACAGGTCGCAGATGCTTTTCTATATAAATTGATGAGGGTTCAGTGATCCACCCTCTGCCAGCAACAATAGGTCTCAGAGGGGGATCTGACGGATCCTTATGTATCTTCGGTAAACCATATTTCAGGGGGATCAAAGGAGTTGGCACATCCAAAAAAGTAAATAAATTAAAATCAATCATTTTACTGTTTAAAAGACCTAGTAAAAAGGAATGTACTCTGTGGGAGTAAAACCCAACAAAATCCCTGGATACAAATGTATAAAAACGTGTATTACTTAACATGGATAGCATCCTGTTGTTATAATCTGAAATGTCCATGATAACAAGCCCACCACCCTTGTCCGCAGGTCTGATACATATCAACGGGTCAATGCTTAACTTCTTTAAAGCCTCATTTTCATTAAAAGTTAAGTTATACTTAACATATCGTTTACAAGGCTTCTCATCTCTCATCCTGTACAAATCATCTTCTACTAATTTGCTAAATGCTGTTAAGAGTGGATGTAGAGGTGGAGTGAATGTGCTAGGATGTTGGAAATTGTTGTTTGGGGGCTGCCTATCAGGAACATTATCGAAAGTTAAACGTAAGGAAAGATTCCTAACGTAAAGCTTAAAATCACGTAACGTTTCTTCAAACATGCTCTTCGTAGTAGGAATAAAAGAAAGACCTTTAGATAATACAGACAATTCAACAGGAGTGAGGGATCTAGAAGAGAGGTTAAAGACTAGATCAGAAGCTACATTTTCATTCTCCCTTTGTCTTCCCACATCCTCTTGATGTTCTTGTTCGGAAGACGGTCGAAAGATTGCTTCCATTTCTGTCTGCCTCTGATCATAGAGCGGGATCTCCCTTCTCCCTTGTCTTCCCTTATAGGAAAAGGATGTGTTAGATTAAAACCTGTTCCAAAATTAGCATGAGGTGCACTGACATGAGTATGAGTATTCTTATCAGAAACAGGAGTACGTATAGATTGGATATTAACCTTAGGACGTACTACAGGTTGTATTGGAGAAACACTATTTGGAGAGTCATTAGAGCTGTGCGATACAATAATAACATCAGAAGTGCAATTCACAGCAGTACCATTATTGTCATTATTACTAACTAAAATGTTCCCATTAGATTTATTCACTTCATCAACAACAGTCTCTTTCAAATGTTGGTTGTTAATAGTAGAAAATGCCACTTCAACAACAGGTGTTGGTGCTGGGGTGACCACATTTGAACATGATGTATCAATGATATTTGTAGATAAAGGAAGATTATTGTCAATGGTTCTCACAACCTCTATATTATCACCAGAACCATTAGGTCCATTAGGTCTGATAGTGGACCTACTAATCCTAGGCCAAGTGAAGATGTGTCCCAATCTAAAATCGGAAATGTCACATTGTAGTTTATTCTTTTTCTGTGAGAGTAATCTTCTCTCATATTGATATACATTGTCAAGAGTGTTATTGAAGCTCTCGTCTAAAAAGGGACCAGAGAACCGTTCATGTAATTTAACATATAGTTCATTTATTTGTTTCTTTAAATCTTCTTCCATAGGTTTAAAATAATCGTTAAGTAAATGCATATATTTTAGACTTACTTCGAGATTAAGTTGCTGCCATCTGCATAGCAGCTCAGGGTAAACAGTCCCAGTGGTCGGCATCTTTAAAACGCATAATCCTCTAGGGACTACTCGTCTCTGGAGAAAAACTTCAAAATGCATGCGTTGGAATTGTAGACGCTTTAGTTTGAATAGATCCGCTTCTATCGCATTTAAAGTAGACAAAAGTTCCTCTTTGTCCAGTCCAACTTCTGATGTCTCTCCCGTGCTGCCGTTGTCCTCATACGAAGCGAGGGGATTACCACGTTCACGTAAACACTCAGCAAAACGCTGTGATGTAGAATTCGTCACTTTTGTAGTGTCATTGGATCTTCCGATAACTTCGTGTGTTCTCTTGATGACATAAGGAAGTTCAACTATGTCAGAACTGATATCAGCCATGTTTCCGTTGAATAATGAATATATATAACAAAAATAGAACAAAAACGGAATAAATGACTCCTGTAATCAAAGACGAAGCATAAATATAAAATAAAACAGATGATAGGAGTCAAACATGGCTGAGGCAATCAACTGTCCCTTTGTAGAAATACTCTGTGCATATAAATCCTCTGGAATAAACTGCAGCGTTAAAATCAGAAATAATTTATTAAAAGACAGAACGAGTTAGCGCTTTCACCTTAGATGGCTTCTTCAGACTCAGAATACAAAAATACAAAAACCCTGACAATTTAAATAGTCAAAAGAGCGGGAAATTCAAATAATCAAACAATCAGCAGCAATAATTAGATGTAATAAAATGAAACATAATGACTCTCTTAAAGGAAAAAAAACATGGTAGCAACTAACTGCATAGTTGATTAGCCTCTAATAATGACTACATATACACATAAAGAACTGTATATTTATGCATAAACTTTCAGTTTCTTCATTTTCAAAAAAGGTTTAACAGAGAGCGTAGTATTAAGGCCTGGTGGAATGTCAGATCTAAACCTTAATATCCAAATGTTCTCCCTGCTTGCTGTGTGGTTCCTGATATCCCCCCATTGACATGTACCTGCTCAATAATCTTAAACTTGAATGTGTGGTTAATACCACACTCCATGACATGTCTGGCTAGGGCATTGGTCTTCTGTAACATCCTAATGCCGTAAAGGTGCTCACGTATCCAGTCCTTCAAGCGTCTATTGGTCTTGCCAACATAGAATGAACCACAACATTGGCAAACTGCCAGATAGACCACATTACAAGTTGAACAGTCACCATTCACTTTAAAATGGTAATTATATCTAGTAACCGGATGTATGAAGTTGTTGGTGGAATCAATAAAATAACAAAAGTTACACGAGCCACAGGGATGGGTGCCATGATGTAAAATATTGGGAATTGGTTCAGTCTGCCCTTTATCACAGACTATCCTTTTCAAATTCTTTTTGTTTTAATATCTAAAACATGGCGTATCACGTAAAATCTCCTTAATGTGGGGATCTACCATTAAAACATTCCAGTGAGAGTTGACAACTTCCCTGATGAACCCTACATCATGGGTATAAAATATGGAGAATGCTGTTCTATTGAAGTTCGTATTATCAAATGTGTTCTGTGTTACAATATCCCTCTGAGCAGAAAAATAAGGGGCTGCTATACTCTCTGGATGAGAAAAGACGTACTGTGCCTATGGCTATATCTGAATTGCTATATCCCGCTCTAGTAACCTTTCACTAAGATCATATAGGTCACGTTCATACCCTGTTAGGCTAGGATTATACCTTGACACCCTCATGGATTGACCTTTAACTATGTTGCGGAAAACATATTGTGGATGCATACTGCAACGGTGCAATAATGTGTTTCTATGGCATGATTTCCTAAAAAGTCCTGTATTAATAAGTCCACTAGGCAATTTTTCAACAAAAATGTCTAAAAAAGAAATTTTGGTATCAGAGACCTCATGAGTGAACTTAAGATATGGCGTAGCCATATTGATCTCATCAATAAATGCATGTAAACGATTAATAGTACCTTTCCATAAAAGAAGATACAGGACTTTTTAGGAAATCATGCCATCATGCCATAGAAACACATTATTGCACCATTGCAGTATGCATCCACAATATGTTTTCCGCAACATAGTTAAAGGTCAATCCATGAGGGTGTCAAGGTATAATCCTAGCCTAACAGGGTATGAACGTGACCTATATGATCTTAGTGAAAGGTTACTAGAACGGGGATATAGCAATTCAGATATAGCCATAGGCACAGTACGTCTTTTCGGATCCAGAGAGAGTATAGCAGCCCCTTATTTTTCTGCTCAGAGGGATATTGTAACACAGAACACATTTGATAATACGAACTTCAATAGAACAGCATTCTCCATATTTTATACCCATGATGTAGGGTTCATCAGGGAAGTTGTCAACTCTCACTGGAATGTTTTAATGGTAGATCCACACATTAAGGAGATTTTAGGTGATGCACCATGTTTTAGATATAATAACAAAAAGAATTTGAAAAGGATACTCTGTGATAAAGGGCAGCCTGAACCAATTCCCAATATTTTACATCATGGCACCCATCCCTGTGGCTCGTGTAACTTTTGTTATTTTATTGATTCCACCAACAACTTCATACATCCGGTTACCAGATATAATTACCATTTTAAAGTGAATGGTGACTGTTCAACTTGTAATGTGGTCTATCTGGCCGTTTGCCAACGTTGTGGTTCATTCTATGTTGGCAAGACCAATAGACGCTTGAAGGACCGGATACGTGAGCACCTTTACGGCATTAGGATGTTACAGAAGACCAATGCCCTAGCCAGACATGTCATGGAGTGTGGTATTAACCACACATTCAAGTTTAAGATTATTGAGCAGGTACATGTCAATGCTAGAGGGATATCAGGAACCACACAGCAAGCTGGGAGAACATTTGGATATTAAGGTTTAGATCTGACATTCCACCAGGCCTTAATACTACGCTCTCTGTTAAATCTTTTTTGAAAATGAAGAAACTGAAAGTTTATGCATAAATATACAGTTCTTTATGTGTATATGTAGTCATTATTAGAGGCTAATCAACTATGCAGTTAGTTGCTACCATGTTTTTTCCTTTAAGAGAGTCATTGTGTTTCATTTTATTACATCTAATTATTGCTGCTGATTGTTTGATTATTTGAATTTCCCGCTGTTTTGACTATTTAAACTGTCAGGGTTTTTGTATTTTGTATTCTGAGTCTGAAGATGCCATCTAAGGTGAAAGCGCTAACTCGTTCTGTCTTTTAATAAATTATTTCTGATTTTAACGCTGCAGTTTATTCCAGAGGATTTATATGCACAGAGTATTTCTACAAAGGGACAGTTGATTGCCTCAGCCGTGTTTGACTCCTATCATCTGTTTTATTTTATATATATATATATATATATATATATATATATATATATATATATATATATATATATAAACTCAGTTCCTAGATTGTGGAATAAGCTTCCATTGAATATCAGAAAATCTAATTCTCTTTCTATTTTTAAAAAGAGATTATATACTTGGTTTGATGCCAAGATGTGTTCCCTGGATTTGACTGTATCAGCATTCCTGAATGGCCTTATATTGCTTAAATGCTGTTTAAAAACTTATAAACTTATGCCTCACTCTTCAGGTGTCGGATTTATCTTTCACCACTTCCTGTGTCTGCTTTATGTAAGGAGCTTCTGTCCTCCTTTCAAGTTCATTTTGCCTATTTTTCAGTATATCTGTTTGTATGGCTGTCTGCATGTCTCTCTCCTTCTATGTCTTTCTCTCTCACTCTCACTTGTTAAACATGATTGTGGTTCTGGTCATGCCTCCATAATGCATCACCTTTCTGCCCTTCACAGATACATTGAGAAATAAGAGTTTGACTCTTTGTGTATGTATGCTCTGCCTTTAAATGATTATAGATTTGTTTAGTCCTCCGTAAATAGGTTCATAGATTAGTACTACCCTAACTGCCCTTAGGGACCATTTTAAGCCTAGCCATGCACCTTCTGTTTGCAACGTAAACACCTTAACCATTATGGGTCTATATTAGCTGAGTGAAATGTCATTACGGCAAATGCCATTTTGCTGACACATATACAGCAAAACCCCAGGTCACCATTTTTTTCCCATGGGAAAAAAAATCGGTAGACAACACAACAGACAACTAAAAACATTGCAAAGTGGAGGTCTTCGCCCCCACACCCCCCAATATGATGGACTGTGCCCCCCCACACCCCCTAACTAAATATACCCACTCCAAGATCGCACTACACTGGGGTAAAGGGCAATGTCATGGCTCCGGCCAAGCATTTTTCTTTCCCTGGGTAAAAATTCACTGACCTGAGTTTTTGCTGTTATGGGATTTCGGTGTATGTGTGTCGGTGAAACGGCATTTTCTGTAATGCCATTTCACTGATCTGGTATAGACCCACCATTATGCCAGCTGCCTATCTACCACAAAGTAGTCTATCTGTCTTAGAGATTATTTTTATTGAAATCTAAACCATTTTGTGAATGCTGATTCCAGTACCTAGTCTGAAGGAGTCTTTCAAACCAATGAAATGTACAGATAACTAAGTTGAACAATCTTGCCTTAGAAGGAATGAATAGGGCTCTCCAATGTTCAACCCTCATCTTTCCCATAGCCAATTTATTGACTTATGACACTGCCCCCTAAATTTTAGGATTTCCACTAATATTCTTAACCCACATAACCATCTTTGTGTCTCTACTCTTGGGTATAAAAATTAAACAAGCTACCACTTTTCAACTTGACAAAGAATCCCTTGCACTCTATATGCAAAATTGACTGTATCTTGGCTTTTTGCCAGTAAATTATAAATCTGGGAAATCTAGCTTCATATTTCTTTAGTTAATATAAATTTCCCCACAAAAAAATCTGAAAGTGAATTTCTTATATCTTGAAAGAAGGTCTCCCTAAAGCTGAGTGATATTACCTGGAAAGTATAAGCATTAATGGCAATATAAGCATCTGAACTGACTGTAGTTTATCATCAGGAACCATCTCGTATATCTTTCATTTGTATTTGCTGACCAGGGTACAATATTGATCTTATTGTACCATTTTCAGTATCATTTTCAGAATTTTATGCTCCTTGATAAAAGAAGAACCATGCTCAACCCTGGATATTTTTCATCATGGATTTACTGAAGTGAAATTTTATCTGATTAAATGTTCAAGTTTTTACCATAATATCTGGGAATCAGTTGATGCAGGTTTATCTTTTGGTGTTATCTACTTGGATCTGGCCAAGGCATATCACTCTGTTCCACATGTAGAAATTAAGATGACCTTGTTTAAACTTGGAATCAACTAATATATAGTAAAGCAGGCTGTTAATTAGCTAACCGGGAGAGCACATAAGGTGAAAATTGAAGATAATATGTCTGCTGTTAAAACTATTTGTGTCTGACTTCCCATCTCAAAATAAGATTTTAGTAAGCAAGTTTGCCAATGATATTAAAATTGGAATGATTATTAACTGTTAATGATCAGGCTAATTTACAGGACTTCTTCAATACCATTCACTTATGGTCTTTAATGTCAGTAAAACAAAGATGTTGGACTTTGGGCTGAATAATCCTTGTTTTCTGCATGCCTTGGATAATATCTTTATAAGTAGTGAAGACAAAATCAGGGACTGTATATTGAAATTTGATAATTTAATGTCTGTAATAAAAAAGTGCTACCGAGTTATTAGAGACAGTCTATGTAGTATCTTGAGTCATGACTGCATATAGAATATTGTGGTGCTGCCAAATATCCAGACTGGAAAGACATATAGTGTTAAGAATTATAGTTACAGAACTAGACTTGAATGTCTCTATATTCCTTGCCTTATAGAATGGTTAGAGGAGACCTGATTCTTGTGTATAAGTGTTTAAATAATGCTGTATCACTAGCCATTTTGGGTCTCATCAGGGTACAAGAAATTTTTCTTTTGTAAATATGTCACTGTGTCACATTTATTTCATCCTTGGGCTGGGAAATTGTAGAATGACCTCCCTTTTGGTTTGGCAATAGGATTTTTAGACCAGTAGCTGGCAACCTCACTTAATGTTTCTATTGAGGCTCTGAGCTTGATTCTCACCAAACATTGAACACTGAACATTGAATCCTGGAATGATATGTAAACTGAGGTCCCTTTGCCTCCTACTTACTAACAAATCCTCTAGACCTGTCAATGCTGTAAGCCTGACTAGATACCTAACCATTGTTGTTGCCTTAAAAGCAGCTGAGCATCCCTGTTGGAAGGAATTTTATGAGTTCCAATAATATCTCTAACTAACCCATCAGTGCAGATTCTGGAGGATGATAAATGCTAATTACTGTAACCTATCTCCCCCTCCAAACATGCCTTGATTGTTGCACACGCTCATGTGTATCTTCTAGACTCTGTTTTTATTTTAAATTTTGTCCGAGAAGTATTAAAGCTATCTGTTCTTGTCTTTTTGAACCTTTGACTAAAACCAGACATATTCTCTGAGAGCTAAACATTAAAACATTTTTCATACTCGGATCCGAGCTGAATGATTTTTAATGTATGTTCCAACTGTGTCTCTCCCTCCTCCAACTGGATTTCGCAACCTTTTCACATTACATGCAAAAATGCTTATGAAATACACACTTCTGAATTAATTCCTGATCTTGTTTACTTATTTCCTGCATAAGATGCTTATATTGGAAGCCTTGCAAATTACTTTAAAGACCATATTAAAAAAAAACTACAAGCATTTGGTTCTATTCTTATAAAGCCCTTGTCATATTATTATATTTCTCTTTTTTTTTGTAATCCAAGGTTGATTAGAAACCCCTCAAAAAAATCACCACAAACTGAAAAACAAAAACATAGCTTGATGGAGACAACACAGGTTTAATAATTAAACTATCCTTAAAACCGAAAGTACAGGATTTCATCCGCCAAAATTTACCGGAACTTCATCAGATACATTCAATAAAAATAAAACACACCTTTAAATAATGTAAAATCCAATCAAAAAGTCAGCTACATCACACGCCCCTTCTCAACAGCCAATCAATAATCACCCTCATGACACTCCCCCCACCACTCAGTTCATACTCGCAAAAGCAACTTGTTTCTAGTTTGTGTATACACAATAAATAAAACCATTTCCTTAAAAAATATCATATTCATTTTAGATCTTTTATGTTGGAAAGCAACATAAACTCTATCTCATACATGCTTTTAATTTAAGCAGACATGCTAAAGATTCTGCTTCATTTAAACCTGGCCATGTCTGCGCTCCAAGTCACAGCTGCCAATAGAGTTCAGCTTTTTCAAGCAGAAGTGGTCATACCCCACCTCTACATGAAACCTGCATTGTGTCTAAAACAATATACTTAAATTTATGTTCATTGTGAACATTAATATGTCTGGCCAATGCATTAGTTAGTTTATTGTTATGGATGTCACATAAATGTTCGCCTATCCTACATTTCAACTTGCCTATGTAAAAACATGGGCAAGACTGACATAATGCACCATAAACCACTCTCGTGGAATTGCAATCAGGTTTGCCATAAAGGGTGATCCTTTGATTATTAATTACAACCTGTCCTACATCCAAAATGTGTTTGCAAAAGGCACAGGCTCCACATTTTTCATATATCCTACATTTATGTTCTTAGTGTGCTCTATTATCTGCTTGAAATTGTAACCTTTCCTGTATACTAGAATCGGTTTCTCTCCCATTTTTTCTTTAATGGAACTATCATTCCTCAAAATACTCCAATTCTTTGTTAAAATTTCTGTTAAAATGTTGCTGTCAAGACAAAAGCTAGTTATAAGAGCTCTGCTAAAATTCCTAGTTTCATTTAGGTTACTGGCCTCTAAACATGAAACTCCATCATTATTAATGTCAATGGACTCTCGAAGCATTGTCCACTGGGGAAGGGCATAATTCAGTAATGGAGAACAAAACAGATAGGGCTCACCACAGCCGATAAAAACTCTTTTATTACTGCAGTACAAGTAAGTGCTTTCACGTTATATCAACGCTTCATCAGACTTCAAAACAGTTACACTCAAAAAACCTTCTTTTTAAATACAATCAGCAATAAAAAACAACCAATCAAAGTTGTTACAAAGTCATCACATGTTCCCATCACTTAAAAAATAAAGACATATATACAAAAGAATATATATGTATTATATAAACTCTGTTCATTTCATAATAAATATATATAGCAGATTTGTTTAAACATATGTGAACAGATATGTTAAAACACTTCAATAAAAATATTGATAATAATGTACAATTTCATAAAGCTAATGCTTATAGGGACATGCTGCTAGGAAGGGTTTTAAAGTAACCTTCTCATTGAGTCCTCGTCCCTTATATGCCTGTAGTCTAATGATCCATCTATTCTCACACTCTTCTGTGTGATTTTTTATATTTCCCAGTCTATTTGTTCTTTTCACTAACTGCAGTACACTAAACTTAAAAGAGTGTGATGTTCCTACACTTAATATATGTCGAGCTAGAGCATTGTGATCATCTTCCTTATTGATGGCATATATATGTTCCCGCACACGTTCCCCGAGACTTCTATTTGTCTTTCCTACATAGAAACAAAAGCATACCTGGCAAACAGCCAGGTATATTAAGTCTCTAGACCTACAATCAGCATAAAAGTCAAAGTTAAACACCTACAAGTGTTTTGTGGATTATGTGTTTTTTATATGGGATGGAACTATGAATGAACTAACTGAATTCATTGAATACATAAATGGTACAACTAACTTTCTGAACTTTGAGTATAAATGCTCAGATAAAATGATTGAATTTTTGGATGTGCAAGTGCTAAAGAAAGATGGTGTGATACACTCAGAAATATACAGAAAATCCTGTTGGAGAAATAGTATTTTACATCATAACAGCATGCACCCACAACATATCTATGGTAACATAGTGGGAAAGCCAAACCTTGAGAATTCCTCTTCTCACCACAGAAGATGATACTTTTAATTGCAAACAAGAGATGCTAGCTGGTAATCTCTTAGCAAGAGGTTACAGCAAGAAAGAGGTAGAAAGCATCTATCGTGATAATCAAATTATGAGAAGAGGGAAGGGCAAGCCATATTTACACAGGCACCAAGGTTATGAAGTTATTGAGGGTAGTAGAAGACCAAATACTGCTGTAAACAGGATAACTATCCCTTACTCCAATAAGAACCTAAAAAATAAGGATATAATACATAGGAACTGGAGTATTCTCACCACTGATGATAATATTTCTGAAATAGTGGGTAATAAACCCAGTTTTGCCTATAGGAATATGAAATCTTTAAAAAGGTTGCTTTGCTACAAGAATAATGCTAAGAATACTGTTTCACTCAATAGGAAAGGTACAATCCCTTGTAGAAATTGCCATCAATGCACATATATGTCTGGTAATAGTATCTATACTCATCCAGACACAGGAAAGGTGTTTAACTTTGACTTTTATGCTGATTGTAGGTCTAGAGACTTAATATACCTGGCTGTTTGCCAGGTATGCTTTTGTTTCTATGTAGGAAAGACAAATAGAAGTCTCAGGGAATGTGTGAGGGAACATATATATGCCATCAATAAGGAAGATGATCGCAATGCTCTAGCTCAACATATATTAAGTGTAGGAACATCACACTCTTTTAAGTTTAGTGTACTGCAGTTAGTGAAAAGAACAAATAGATTGGGAAATATAAAAAAATCACATAGAAGAGTGTGAGAATAGATGGATCATTAGACTACAGGCATATAAGGGACGAGGACTCAATGAGAAGGTTACTTTAAAACCCTTCCTAGCAGCACGTCCCTATAAGCATTAGCTTTATGAAATTGTACATTATTGCCAATATTTTTATTGAAGTGTTTTAACATATCTGTTCACATGTGTTTAAACAAATCTACTATATATATTTATTATGAAATGAACAGAGTTTATATAATACATATATATTCTTTCGTATATATTTCTTTATTTTTTAAGTGATGGGAACATGTGATGAGTTTGTAACAACTTTGATTGGTTGTTTTTTATTGTTGAGTGTATTTAAAAAGAAGTTTTTTTGAGTGTAACTGTTTTGAAGTCTGATGAAATGTTGATAGAACGTGAAAGCGCTTACTTGTACTGCAGTAATAAAAGAGTTTTTATCGGCCGTGGTGAGCCCTATCTGTTTTGTTCTTCATACTATTTGTTCTGAAGGGGCTCCTTATTCAATACTGTTTGCTGTGTATTCATTAATAATTGAGTAATGGTGTAAAATGTCCAGTTTCTCACATGCATTACTTCCCTAATGAGTTCGTCAGTAACCATAATGGGTAACCCCTATTGACAAACATCATTTTCATTGTTTCACATTCTTCTAGGAATCTACCCCAATTTGTAGTCATCTGGGCTGCTTGCACAAGCTGGACTTTCACAATAGCTCATTTCTGAGCAAAAGGGTGATTACTTTCAAAGTGTAAATAGATTTTTGAAAAGGTTGGCTTGCGAAAAATATTAGCAGTAAAACAACCTCTTTCTACATTTTTCTTTACCAACACATCTAAATAGGACATTTGTTGCTGACTAATAGTATGAATGAAGCATAGAAAATCAGTGGTCTGGTTAATATACTCTGTAAAAGGATGCATAGAATTTAAAGAGCCTGACCATAAAATAACATCCTGAAAATGAAGGTATAAGTCACAATGGGAAAAATGTGGTGATGGAAAAAGGAACTTGTATTACCACATCAGCATCACAATGTTTGCATATAAGCTCCCACAACAAGACGCCATGACAATACCTTCTTACTGGAGATAAAGATGTTTCTCAAACCAAATAAAATTTGATTTTAAGACTAGGTCCAATAACAGTTCATAGGTATTGATCTTGTCCTGTTCTATACCTTTACTGGTCAGGTATTCACAAAACCAGTGTTCTCCAGTAACATGTGGTATTACTGTATATAAATCTTTTATATCAATGGCAATAAACACATGTTTTTCATTGAACACTACATAATTTAATCTTTTGAAAAAATCCCACAAATCTACACAAATATGTGCTTCCTCCAACACATATTTCTTGAGTTCGATGTCCAACAATTTAGCCAAAAGATGTGTAATCAAACCCCTAGCTTCCACTATTGGGTACATAGGGGGTTGATTCACATCCTTATGGATTTTGGGAAGCCCAAAAATAGTGGGTGTAATAGGGTATTCAACTGTGAGATAATTATACTGGTGTATGTCAATAGAACCCTGAATAAACAGATCATGCAAAAAAATCTTAATCCTTCCATATACAGTATTCACTTCACTCACTGAACTTTCTTGATATGTGGCTGAGTGTAATAAACATGTCATTTTATTAATGTAATCACACTCATCCATTGCAATCAAACCCCCACCTTTGTCAGGTTTAATAAATCTAACACCTGATATTCTTTTCATATGTTCCAACATTTGTTTTTCATCATTAGTTAAATTATTAACACTAGACCTTCTAGAACCAGAATTGTATAAAGCTCTAATATCAAGTTTGCATATATTCTGAAATACAACAAGGGAATTGTGTAACGGTGGGTTATAAGTGCTTGCTACTCTTACAGGATTTTCTACATACATATTATTTAAAAATAATAAATGCAAATTTAATTTTCGTATGTATAACTTCAAATCAATAAGTGTTTCAACCAAATTAATTTTTCTTGCAGGAACAAAAGTTAGTCAGACTAACTCAGTAGGAATGTCCAAAGATATAAAATTATATACTTTGAAATCCCTTGCAGTATTAAAAACAATATTCAAAGGTGGTAGTTGAAACTTGGGAGGCAACGTTGCATCAGTATCATCACTTATTGAAACCATTCCTTCCCTCCTCCAAAAATTCCGTCCATTCCCCCAAAAGTTCTTGTACTTCCCTCTGGTTGGATTCTGGAGTTGCACAATGATAGAACACTTTCCCGTTCTGATTGTAATTGTGGTTTTCCAGATGCTCTGAGCGCCTGGAAACAGAACCAGTCCCCTGATCTAAAAAATCATCATAGTCATTTTCAGGTTGCTCACAGTTAAAATCATTAGTATTTTCATTCAAAGACTCATCCACATTTGTTCTTTGATGCCAAGCTTGGGAATTGGGGGAGTGGGGGAGTGGGGGATAAGCATTATTATCTCTGTATACATCTATATCCCTACTGAGTTTTTTGAGCTTCCTAGGCTTAATAACTTCCATTTGTTCTTCGATGGAGCATAAAATACGGGTATATTCGAATTTATTATCACTAAAAGCAGTGTCTTGGATGATATTTCTATCTGATTCCACCACTTATTTTGTGAGGGACTCAGTAGATTGATTGTTATGTTTGATAAGTTCCATGTACTCAATTCCAAGTTTATCAAACATCTGTAAAAATTCTTCATGAAGACTAGAATTGTTAATTAATCCAGTGGGAAAGCGCCATTGACGCAAACTTTTCGGTACAATCCCTCTGTTTATGCACTCTCTAAAGTAGTCTGTGTCCATTTGTAATTTCTTAATTTTTAGCAGACAGCGATCAAATTCGTTAAGCTTGTCACACAAGCTACTCTTGTCTCTTAGCATACTATTGCTAAAAACATTATGAGATTTAAGCATGTCATTCAGGCACAGACAGTCAGAAATTTTAAGCCCATTTAAAAGGTTTCTGCTGAGATTAGATAAACCATGTCTCTCACCTGAAACAGCATTTGTGTTCATAGATAAAAAAGGAGAGGCCCCATTAGTTGAACCCAATACAATTCCACTCCTCATCTCCTGGGTTGAAGTGCTGGGCAAGGGGTGAATAGACACTTGGAAAAAATCAGAAGCTTGAGACAAAAATGGTGATTGTTCAGTCCTTTCCATTTTTTATTTAACTGCTGTATTAACACAGTTAGTTCACCAATGGATTGCTCATGTACATTTGCAGCACCCGCTGATGTTCCCTCCATCGTCGCACACTTAAAACCAGCAAATGGGCCACAAAAATCACCACAAACTGAAAAAAACAAAAAGGCAGCTTGATGGAGCAAATAATAGAGTACACTAAGAAGAATATAAATGTAGGATATATGAAAAAATGTGGAGCCTGTACCTTTTGCAAACACATTTTTGATGTAGGACAGGTTGTAATTAATAATCAAAGGATAAGCATTTATGACAAACCTGATTGCAATTCCATGAGAGTGGTTTATGGTGCATTATGTCAGTCTTGCCCATGGTTTTACATAGGCAAGACAGAGCGTAAGTTGAAGTGTAGGATAAGTGAACATTTATGTGATATCCGTAAAAATAAACTAACTAATGCATTGGCCAGCCATATTAATGCTCACAATGAACATAAATTTAAGTTTATTGTTTTAGACACAATGCAGATTTCAGGTAGAGGTGGGGCATGGCCGCTTCTACTTGAAAAAGCAGAACTCTATTGGCAGCTGCGACTTGGAGCGCAGACATGGCCAGGTTTAAATGAAGCAGAATCTTTAGCATGTCTGCTTAAATTAAAATCATGTATGAGATAGAGTTTATGTTGTTTTCCAACATAAAAGATCTAAAATGAATATGATATTTTTTAAGGAAATGGTTTTATTTATTGTGTATACACAAACTAGAAACAAGTTGCTTTTGCGAGTATGAACTGAGCGGTGGGTGGTGTGTCATGAGAGCGATTATTGATTGGCTGTTGATGTATTTGACTTTTTGATTGGATTTTACATTATTTAAAGGTATGTTTTATTTTTATTGACTGTATCTGAGGAAGTTCCGGTAAATTATCGCAGGACGAAATCCTGTACTGTTGGTTTAAAGGATAATTTCATTATTAAACCCGTGTTGTCTCCATCAAGCTGCCTTTTTGTTTTTTGATTAGAAACCATTAATTGACAGTTTGGAGTAATCTGATTTACCCTATATTCATTTGGATTCAGTTAATTTAATTGTCGAAATCCATGTGGTCGAGATCATATGGTCAACAGTTTAGTTTGGCCATCAATTAAAAGAAGCCAAACAACACCCACAAGCAAAACAAACAATGTTTTTTGTAGGGTGGTTTCTTTCCCATGCCCCCACACCCCTTGCTAATTATATATAACTCAGAGATCACGCTACATCTTAGAACAGTTTGACAAACAAAATTGTTGACCATATAGTCTCAACCATATGGATTTCAACAATTTGGTTCGTTGGTCAAATGAAGGGAACACATCCAACTAACATTTGCCTTCCTTGCTTCTGAGAATTGGCTTTTTTTAAGAATTCTGAAGTTGGGGAACCTGCTACTCTATATATATATATATATATATATATATATATACATATATATATATATATATATTGTTTGTTTGTTTGTGTCTTTTGGCTTTTCCCGGTCAGGGGTCGCCACAGCGGACGGGTTACCAGCCCTGACGCACAACCTTCAACGAAGGCACACCCCATTCATGTATGCCTCCACACAGAAGACGCTCTATCTGAGAATCGAACGGGACAACGTCTTGCTATGAGGTGACAACGCTACCACAGCACCACCACCGCAGTCTATATATATATATATATATATATATATATATATATATATATATATATATATATACTGAGGTACAACTCTAAAGACCTTCACAAATTCTTAAAGAGGCTTCTGCTTTCCATTATGTCCTCCATAAGATAAGCCACCATGTTGATTTGAAGATGAAATCAGTAATATGCAAATTAACAAATAAGTTCAACATCAAGTTCAATAGGAATATTAAAGTTTTCTAACTTTTTATCATGTTCTTTTCCTAAAATTGCTTGATTCATGACTTAATGCCGCCAACAAGGAATGCTTTGATTGAGACAGCAAAGAAAAAGTCCATTCCTTCTTGAATATACCTAACTCTTCCAAGAGGTGATGTGAATGCAGCTGACAAAAACTTCCCATTTCTATTGTTCTACTAAACTCTTGTAACAAATTAGCCACCATTTAGAGTTAGTTTGACAGTGATAATATGCACACCTATTATTTGTCACTTTCCTGCCCATTCCAAAATAAGCATATCCAAACAGAAACAAATCAAATTAATTGTCATTATGTGCACCACTAAAAATGTCTATGAACTAAAACATCCATACAGTACATATTCAAGTCATTTGAAGTACCAAAATGACTGTTTCTCATGCCTGCACCATGCACTTACAGAGAAAATAACAATGTTCCAGGTGTCCATATGAACATTTAGATAAATCCTTGTCCATCCAATAAATCTGCTGAACTTTTTGTCTAAAGTGACATTCATATGTTGACCATCTGCCTCCATGATATGTCCGTGTTTATCATTACCCTTTTATGGGGAGTAACCAAGTGTGTTAATGACATTCACTGTCATCAGTGTTATACTAATACCCTGATAAACCCTTATTAAAACTTTTAAATTATGCTCGTGTAGATTATACTATCACTCTGGTAAACCCTTATTAAAACTTTTAAATGATACCTAGCAATCTCTTCCATCCATCTTTACTGTAATCCTCCTAGACAGTCACATCATCAGTATTTCATTTCTAAAGCTTATTCTGTATTTCATTGAGGCTAAATGAATTTAACAAATGCTGTTTGTGGCCCTTATAGAGAGACGTACCTTGTCTTTTAGTAAAAAATGTTATATATTTCAGTATAAAATATCTCCTTGATACACTCCCCCACAAATTGTCGCAACAGCTGCAACAGTCCCTTCCAGCTACTATGTTGTATTTATTTTTGTATAGAAGCCACAGGAAATATGGATAAATCATAGTCAGGTCCCCAACTGTCCTTTTGGTATACATTATCTTCCCATTTAACTGACCCAGGGATAAAAATGTCTCAATGAATCATCTGCTATTATCTCATAGATGAACACTTGCCATGGCCCTGATAACCATGTGTGGAAAAATAAGGTGGAACATCTTGTCAATTCTTACATATTCATGGATATCCATTTAAACCAGTTGATGATGGTCAAATAAATATCCACTTGTTAAGTTATATATTTTCAGGGGTACTTTCCCATTATCAGGGCAACAGCTGTAATGCAGAAGCATGCGAACGCAAAGATCGCACAGCTGTCAGCCCTGACGTGGCATGTTTGAAAACCAAAAGAGACACAGATGTATGTGCTGCAGTGTTTGTTTGCTTTCACAGAAATATCAGCCATGTGTGTGCGTGTATGTGTGTGTGTGTGTGTGTGTGTGTGTGTGTGTGTGTGTGTGTGTGTGTGTGTGTGTTACAGAAGCATGGGAGTTCACCACTACATGATGTTAAAACAGCATGACTGTCAAATGCATATGATTTCTTATGTGAATCAGGCAGTTATCTGACTAGAACTCAGTATAAGTATGGCAGAGAACAAAGTTAGGACGCATAGCACGCCCCTTGGATTGGAATATTATTTAAGGAAATTTCTGTAATTTTCAGCCCAGTACTTCTTAATAAGGTACATTGCTATTTCCTTTAGGTCAGCATAGTCCAATGACATTTCTAACTGATGCGTCTCCTTTGGGATCCTTATAATCTCACCTTCTGTGGGAGGACATCTTGCCTTCTTCCACTTGCAGTAATCTATTTTCAGAAGCTAAAAACCAAAAGTCCACGAGAGTTCTGTCTCTTCTACAAAGCAATTCTCTGTCTAACCCAAAGGAAGTAAGATGGTGAGACAATGAACTGAATTTTCAAGATGTAATCACAAATGGCTAGTGATTCCTCTTAAAATGAGGTCAGTCTGCTGCATGCTGAAATGTACCCACTTAAGCATCAGCTGCGAAATCATTGCGAGCACGTTGTAACATTCCAAGCGCTCTTAACAAGTGTTACCCTGATAACAGAAAAGTACCTTTTCAGGAACCACAAAATGAAAACACATTTACTGTAAACTGTCATTAATTCCCTTAGAACAAACTTTTATGTATAGCCTCAAGACAGATCCTGCAACAATAATCTCTTTTTTATTTCAGTAGCAGTTTGCTTGAATACAGGAAATTTTTTCAAAGTCCATTTTTCCATGCTGCTGTGAAACATACTCTTGTGGACTGTTTGTACCTTACTGGATGTTAGCAGGCTCATCCTATGACCTCACTGTTTCAAAGGTATCTGGCTGTCCAATATATGTACATGCCTCATTTGGAAAAAACAAATTTAAAAAATCACACTTTTATTTCTACATACATGAATTAATTGTAAAAGCAACACCCTTTTCAACCTATGACTATGCGGGGGCTCAGCTTCTGTCATTCCGAAGTTCTCCCTCTGGGTGCCCCATCTCAAAAGTTAGGTCTCAACAAGATGGCTTAGCTGTCCGTGGTTTTTGATAAGTGGGTTCTCAAACATCAATGGCAGAGATTACATGTGGTGGTGGAGGGAACATCCACATCTATTCAGGGGGTTCCCCTCACCTGCCTAACTAGACTTTGTTATTCCTTTCTATAATCCAGCAAATGCTGGACTCAGGAGTCATAGGGCCAGTCCCTCCTTCAGAGAGAATGAAAGGTTTCTACTGCAGAATTTTTCTGGTCCTCATAAAAGAGCAGTTGTAGAGACCAGTGTTTAACCTATCCTTTCTGAATACCTTTGTCAGTGTCAACAAGTTCAAGATAAACACCCTGCAGACTGTGCTTCCTCATTTTTCCATACCACCTCTTCTCATGACGCTGGACTTGAAGGATGCATATCATCATATCACCATTGCTTATTGTTTCAGCTGATATCTTAGATTTATTGTGTCTGGTTCACACTATCAGTTCTCTGCACTGCCATTTGGGCTGTCCATGCACCCTGAGTTTTCTTGAGTTTTACCAAACGCCTTGCTGTAGTAGTGGCTTACTGCCCAACTCTTGTCATTCTCATTTTTCCTTACTTTGACAGAGTCTGTATCCAGGTGTTTGAAATCACTCGAGAAGGTCTCAACCTTACTTTCACAGCTATTCTATAAGATGAACTTTTGGAAGTCATGCCTGACACCCTTGCAAAGACTCATCTTCCTAGGGTGCTTAATTGACAAAAGAATGGCCTTTCTTCCCAAAGACATGGTCATGTCCTACCAGACAACGTTCCAAGAATTCTCCTGAGGAACATTGCCTCAACAAGAGAACTCCTAAAAATCCTAGGACTGATGGTGTCCACGATGCTCATAATACTACTAGCCCATCTCCACTTGAGGGAAATCCATTGTTTTTCACAAAATTTGGGCCCAGCACTTACATTCCCTGGAAGCCCAATTGCTGGTGCTAGACTTCATCAGATGAGAGTCACAATGATGGACAGCGCCGTTGACTATCAATCCAGGACTTCCCTTCTTCTCACCTGTTCTAGTGCAATCTGTCCAGATAGATTTATCTGACTTTACCTGAGGAGCTGTTTGAATGGTAGTGCAAGTGCAGGACACTTGGAGACCCAAGGATGCACAGAAGGACATCAATATCAAGGAAATGTTGACAGTCATCCAGCCTTGAAAATCCTTCACTACCTATTGATTCCAGGTCCTTTTCTTGTGGTTATAGACAACCCCACAGCGATGTGGTACTGCAACAAGCAAGGGGTACAAGATTGTACCCTCTATATTGGTTGGCAATGATGGTTTGGGCATCCGAAAGGAAACTTAGGAATGATTCTTCAGGCATTATACATATCATCAGAGCAAATCATTTGGCAGACAGACTAAGCAGATCCTGGCAGACCCAAACAAGTGGCAGCTCAAGGCAGTGGTGTTCCAGGATCTAGTCCAGATATGGGGAATGCCTTAAATAGATCTGTTAGCCTTCTTTCAAAGCAGACAGCTGAAAATTGTGTACCAGACATCCTTGCAGCCATGCTTGGAGGACAGACATGTTTTTGTTCCCTTCGATAAGAATGTTCTTGTATGCATTTCCCCCCTTTCCATTCATTCACAAGGTGCTTCTGAAGATTCAGAAAGAAATGCCAAAGATGACTGTGCTGATCCCCCACTGGCCCAGGCAATTGTAGTTCTCCCTTCTAATGGTATTGGCCAAGAGTAATTAGCACATACGTGCTCACACTTTGGATTTGTTCACACAGTCTACAGAATGACTGGTGCACCCCAGTTTGGAGTAACTGCAGCTGACAGCCTGGATGATTCAGTTTTGACTCCATTTAGTTACATATTTTATGATGATGTGCATCAGCTGTTAGTGGAGACCAGAAAACTTACTACTAGAGGATCTTGTATTTACAAACGGATGAGGTTTTCTAGGTGGTGCCTAAATGGGGATATGAGGTCTCTTGAGGTTAACATCACTCTGATCTTGAAATATTTGTGTGAGCTACTTCTGTATGCATCCATTAAAGGGCATTTATTGTCCATATCTGCTTGTCTGCCTTTGGATCCCCCTCTTTCTTCTTCTGTATTAGTAAAACAGTTCATGAGAGGAGTACTGCATATGAGACCTCCTCACAATCAAATTCCTTCTTTGTGGGATCTCAGCTATGTTCTGGAAGAATTGGCCTTACCACCTTTTGAACCTGCCACTTAGACTGATCTGAGTTCTTAATATGGAAAACTGTTATGCGTATTGATGCAAGTTAAGTCTCTGAGCTGCAAGGTCTCATGGTGAGAGAATATTGCTTTATTTTCCACAGGGTTGTGTTACACACTAACTCCTCTTTTTTGCCAAAAATAGTCTCAGAATTCACTTTCAGTCCATCAACCTCCCTGTGTTCTTCCCATGACATAAGAATAACAGAGAGAGGATACTTTATACCTTGGATGTGCACCAGCAGCTCAAGTACTACCCTGTTAGAACAAAACCCTTCAGGAAGACCAAAAGGTTTTTTTTATTTCCTACAAAGGGGCAAAGAAGAGGAAAGCTGTCTCTAAGCAAACCACTGCATGTTGGTTGTCCTCCGTTACTGCTTTTGTTACACCCATCATGACAAGGAGAATCCAGGCAAGGTAATGATGCATTCCATCACTGCCTGTTTCTGTTCAGCGATGTTTTGGAA